>NW_020886029.1:0-7868 GCF_003945725.1 Corapipo altera
GTTCAGACTCAGTTTAGTTCAGACTCCTTAGTTTAGTCCAGACTCACCTGAGGTGTCACAGAAAACCTCAGTTCAGGCTCAGTTTAGTCCAGACTCCTCAGTTTAGTTCAGACTCCTTAGTTCAGTTCAGACCCACCTGATGTACCACAAAAAAACCTCAGTTCAGACTCAGTTTAGTCCAGACTCATTATTTTAGTCCAGACTCATTATTTTAGTCCAGACTCCTTCGTTTAGTCCACACCACCTTTCCAAAGCCACAACGACCCCAGAACAGAGAGAAATCCTGGTTTTAACGGGGCGAAACCCGACCGGGAGACGTCTGCCCTAAAAACCCCTCTGCGGGCCGCACCTGCCCGGCTGGGAATGCGGCCCAGGAAACCCGGGAATGCGGCCCAGGAAACCCGGGAATGCGGCCCAGGAAACCCGGGAATGCGGCCCAGGAAGCCGGAGCATCCCGGACAGGGACGGGCGAGGTGGGAGCTCGAGGGCACCGCAGATAAGGGCCCAACAAAGGCGCTGCTGTGGCCCGGGAACAAAGAGCTGCTGTAACCCGAGGAACAAAGACACCTCTGTGCCAAAGTGACCTCCCGGCACAGCCCGCACCGGCCCCGCGGCCCAGCTGAGCTGAAACACCCAAATCCGGCGGTTTCCACCCAAAAAGGAGCCCCCGGCTCTCGGGGGAGCGTCCCTGCCCCGCTCCGGGACATCCGTGGTGTTTGGAGGGATGTGATCCATTGATCCGTCCTCCTCGTCCCGGGATGGGGGTTGGATGAACAGCGCCGGGAGTGAAGGATGGGAATGGAATAATAAATGGAATAATGAAGTGATTTAAAAAAATTGAGTAATAATTTGAACGATGGATTAAATGATAAATTGGATAAGGTCTTGAATAATAATAATTTGATTAATAAATTGAATGATAAATTGAATAATAATTTGAATAATAATTTGTACCAAAATCGAATAATAAATTGATTTTAAAAATCGATAATAATTTGGATGATAAATTTAATAATAATTTGAGTAATAAAATGATTCATAAATGGAATAATAAATGGAATAATAAAATTATTAGAAATTCGATTAATAATTTGAATGAGATATTGAATAATGTTTTGAATAATAATTTGATTAAAAATTTGAATAACAAATTGAATGATAAATTGAATGATCAATTGAATAATAAATTGATTTAAAAATTGAATAATAATTTGAATTGTAAATTGAATAATATTTTGAACAATAATTTGATTAATAAATTGAATAATAAATTGAATAATAAATTGAATTATAATTTGAATAATAGTTTGAATAATAATTTGAACAATAATTTGAACAATGAATTGAATAATAATATGAATAATAAATTGAATAATAATATGAATAATGAATTGAATAATAATTTGAACAATAAATTGAACAATAAATTGAATAATAATTTGAATAACATATTATGAATTTCATATATATTTTTAATTACATAGATATATGATTATTCTATGTATATATATAATCATATATATATATATATGATCACCTGCTTGCTGTACTGCTGGTGAACCCGTAGCAGCTTCTAATTACACATAAATCATAATTATAATTGGCTCGTGAACAGGGATGTGGAATAAAGGAACCCCTGGGAGTGAAGCTGTGGGATACAGAAATCCAGGGAGGCTCAGAGTGTCCCCCCTTGGGTATTTTGGGGCCCTGTGCCCCTCCCATCCCCTCACCCCGTGGCAGCTCCGGGCTGGGCTCCGGCAGCTCCGACGGGGCGTTATCAGATCCTGCCCCATTCGGCTGCTCCCGAGTGTTGACTTTGCCAAGGAAAGCAAACCCTTGGGAGCCGTTCCCGGCCGAGCTGCTCCCGCTGTCGCCAGCTCTGAGGGACGTGGCCTTGGGCAGCAGCTCCTGGAGGGGGTTTCTCCTGGATTAGGGGGGTTTCTCCATCCTCACCCTCACCATGAGGATCCTCCTGGTGCTCGTCGCCCTCGCGGGAGCCGCCGGCGCCCAGCGGCAATTCCAGGGGTGAGTCCTTCCCGAGGGATGGGGCGGGATGGGGTCCTGCTGTCCCCCAGGGTGACATCCCAAAGGAGGGGAATCCAGAACCTTCCCAACCAGGACGAGGTGTGGTTTCACCCCAGGGTTGGAGCGTGGAACAGGTGGAAATTAGGGAATGCCGGATCCTGGGAGCGTCACCCCAGGCTTTGCTGAGGGGGAGAATCCCGGGAGATAAAGGGATAATATCCCAAACAACGGGGGCTGGATGGCTGTGGAGGAAACCGAGGATTGTTGGGAATAACAGCCAGGGGTTGTTGGGAATAACAGACAAGGATTGTTGGGAATAACTGGCAAGGGTTGTTGGGAATAACAGACAAGGGTTGTTGGGAATAACAGACAAGGATTGTTGGGAACAACAGACAAGGGTTGTTGGGAATAACAGACAAGGATTGTTGGGAATAACAGACAAGGGTTGTTGGGAACAACAGACAAGGGTTGTTGGGAATAACAGACAAGGATTGTTGGGAATAACAGACAAGGACTGTTGGGAATAATAGACAAGGGTTGTTGGAATAACAAAGATTATTGGGAATAACAGACAAGGATTTTTGGGAATAACAGCCAAACATTGTTGGGAATAACAGCCAAAGATTGTTGGGAATATCAGCCAAAGGTTGTTGGGAATAACAGACAAGGGTTGTTGGGAATAACAGACAAGGACTGTTGGGAATAACAGACAAGGGTTGTTGGGAATAAGAGACAAGGATTGCTGGGAACAACAGACAAGGATTGTTGGGAATAACAAACAAGGATTGTTGGGAATAATAGGCAAGGGTTGTGGAGAATAACTGGCAAGGATTACTGGGAATAACAGCCAAGGATTATTGGTTGTAAAAGACAAGGATTGCTGGGAATAACACCCAAGGTTTGTTGGGAATAAGAGACAGGGATTGTTGGGAATAACAGCCAAGGATTGCTGGTAATAACCAAGGATTTCTGGGAATAACAGCCAAGGATGGTCGGCAGTAACAGGTCGTGGGAAAGAACAAGCTGTGGCTGGAAAAGGGGCCGTGGGGAGGTCGGGCAGGACTTTTCCAGGAAAACATCCTTGTTGGAGTTCCCGGAGATAAGCAAGAGCCCAGCACAGGTGCAGGAATGAGGTCAGGAAGTGCACATGGAATGTAGGGGGATCAGGAACACCCAAGACCCCCAAAGCCTCTGACCCGTTCCCATTTTCCTAAAATTTCCTCCCTCCTTCCCTCTCTTCCTTTCTTCCTGTCATTTCCATCCTTTTTTCCTTCCTTTCCTTCCTCTTTTCCATCCTTTCCTCCCTTTTTATTCCTTCTTTCCTTCTTCTTTTCTTCCTTCTTTCCTCCCTTCTTTTCCTTCTCCCTTCCCTTTCCCCCCCACCCCCCCTTTATCCAACCCACAATTCCCAGGCCAAGCGTGTCATTTCCTAATAAAAAACTCTGGAATTTTTCGTGGACCCTCTGCCTTCTGTCATCCCTTCCCATCCCGAGCTTTTACAAATCCCAGGTCCTCCTTCCCCCTCGGAGTGGGGGGACGACATTCCAATTTTTGGATAGGATGCCGTGGTTGAAGGGGTCCATCAACTGGAAAAATTGGGAATGCAATGCCTGCCTGACTCCTCCAGGCACGGAATGGGCCAGTGGGAATTGTTATCCGTGGGTAAACCAATAAAGGGGGTGTGAAGAGAAGGAAAGGATGGAAGGGGGAAGGTGGAACAGCTCCACGTGGGATTTCGGGAGCAGCTTTAAAAGGAGAAGGAATTGGATCCCTGCAGGATTCCGTGGAAGGATTTCAGGATCAGTGAAATGAGGAGAGGGAATTCAGGCCTTTGGGAGAAAGGAAAAGGATGACCAGGAACAGGACAAGAGGTTGGAAGCTCAGGACCGATCCCAGATGGGAAAAGCCGGCGGAGAGCATTCCTTCTCTTCCAAGGGCTGGGAGAGCCCAGCCAGGCTGGAGTGGAACCTGTTGGGAAATAAATCCATGGATACAAACAGAACATGTCCACATTAGACATTCCCTGACATTTTGGGAGCTGCCCAGACAAGGCTGGGAAGCTCCTCGGGTTCTCCAGCCCTTGCTCTTTTCCTGGGGCTGCTCCAACCCTCTCCCACCAACACCTGCTGCACTTCCCAACCCTCCAAGCCCCCGTGGAGCTTCCAGAGGCTGCTCCCAGCCCGAGCCCCCATCCCTGCGCTCCCTCTGCCTCCCTGCAGGGACCAGGTTCTCCGGATCATGGCCAGGGACGCGGAGCAGGCGGCCCTGCTGAAGACGCTGGAAGAGCAGGATGAGCTCCAGGTGAGCTGGGATGGGGCTCCCAAACATCCCCCCCTCTGTGCCAGAGACCCCAGAGACACCCAGGGCTCCCTCCTCCCCTTGCCCTCACATCCAGGTTTCCTCCCCATTTGGGATCTCTACAATTTATGAGTCTATAAATGGGATGTTTATCTCGGGGCTCCTTCGGCTCCGCTTCACGTCAAGTGGGGACATCCCAAAAATCATCATCCAAAGGGGCTTTTGTGGCCCAAAACCCACTTGGGCTGAGGCATGTTTGAGTGGAGAATCCACTGAGTGAGGCCAACCCATCCAGGTCCCCACTTGTGTCCCAAAACTCATCTCAAAGCCTCTTTAGATCCTTCCTGGGAAGCTCCTTCCGGAGCATTCCGTGGATGATCACCGCCACAGGCTGCTCTTCCAGGGCAAGCCAACCTCTTCCAGTTCAGCTTCTCCTTTCCAGGTCCCCCCCTGTGTCCCAAAACTCATCCCAAAGCCTCTTTAGATCCTTCCTGGGAGGCTCCCTGAGGTTCTGGGTGGGGCTCAGGGTCTGAGCACCGGCACGGGGCAGGGCCCATCCCTGTCCTGCAGCTCCGCTTCTCCCTCCCAGGTGGAATTCTGGCGTCACCCCTTCGGCCCCGGCCACCCCGCCGACCTGAGGGTGCCCTTCCCCAGCCTCGGGGCAGTGAAAGGCTTCCTGGAATCCCACAGTTTTCCCTACACCGTCATGATCGAGGACGTGCAGGTAACGGGGAGTGGGAGGAGCTCCGGTAGCTCCGTCCCCGGGGAAGCGCCAAACGCTTGGAAACCACGAGGAGCTGGAATTAGAACCCAACCCCCAGCCCCCTCCAGCCTACCTGATGTTGGGGTTTTTTTGCCTCCCCAACAGGAGTTACTGGATGAGGAGAAGGAGGCCATGGCGAGGTCCAGGAGGGTAAAGAGAAGCTCCAGGGCGTTCGATTTCGGCTCCTACCACACCCTGGACGAGGTGCTTTTCCCTGGACAGGCTCTGCCGGGCCTGGCTGGGCTCACACCCGACCTGTGCCGCAGTTGTATCCGTGTGGTGACGCTCCTGGTGGCGGGGGAGACACTCCCGGGACAGGCCTGGGGCTGGAAGGCGTTTCCAACTTCATTTTGGAGGGTGTTAGGGGATCTCACAGAGCTTTCCCAGGGAAGCACCAGGTTTTTTTCCAGGGAAGCACCAGGTCTTCAGGGAAGCTCTTAGTCTTCTCCAGGGAAGCATCAGGTTTCCAGGGAAGCCCCAGGTTTTCTCCAAGGAGTCACCAGATCTCCAGGGAAGTATCAGGTTTCCAGGGAAGCCCCAGGTTTTCTCCAAGGAGTTACCAGATGTCCAGGGAAGCCTCAGGTCTTCTCCAGGGGAGCATCAAGTCCACAAGGAAGCATCAAGTCCACAGGGAAGCACCAGCTTTCCACATCAGGTCTTCTTCAGGGAATCACTTGGTCTTCTCCAGGGGAAGCACCAAGTCCACAGGGAAGCACCAGGTCTTCTCCAGGGAAGCATCAGCTTTTCAGGGAAGTCCCAGGTCTCCAGGGAAGGCCCAGGTCTTCTCCATGGAAGAATCTGGTCTCCAGGGAAGCCTCAGAGCTTCTCCAGGGATACACCAGGGTTCCACACCAGGTCTTCTCGAGGGAAGAATCAGGTTTCCAGGGAAGCCCCAGGTCTCCCCCAGGGAAGCCCTGCACGTTGCCTCTGGTGCTGGAGGCCCTAAAACCCAAGAGGCAGCCCAGGGTGAGCCTCCTGACCTGGCAGCTCCTCCTTCCAGATCTACTCCTGGATGGACACCCTGGTGGAGGATCATCCTGGGCTTGTCAGCAAGATCCAGATCGGGCAGAGCTACGAGGGCAGACCCCTGTTGGTGCTCAAGGTGGGTCCTGGGGCACCCCCACCTTCCCTCTCCCTAAAGAAGGAGAGGACATAGCTGCAGGCTGTGCCAGGGGAGGCTCAGGTTGGACATGAGGGGGAATTTCTCCATGGAAAGGGTGGTGAGGCCTTGGCAGGGGCTGCCCAGGGAGGTTTGCAGTGCCCATCCCTGGAGGTGTCCCAGGAAGGCCTGGTTGTGGCACTGAGTGCTCTGGGCTGGGGGCCAAGGTGGGGATGGGGCCCAGGGTGGATCCATGGGCTGGGAGGGCTTTTCCAGCCTCAGTGATTCCACGATTCCCACAGTTCAGCACCGGGGGCTCGGCCCGGCCGGCCATCTGGGTGGACACCGGCATCCACTCCCGGGAATGGATCAGCCAGGCCACCGGCGTCTGGACGGCCAACAAGGTGACCTGGGACGAGGGACCCCCAACCCTTACCCCTGTCACCCCTCCCCGTGGTGCTGCTCCGTCGCATCCCTCATCCCGGGGGCAATTCTCGCTCCTCTCCAGATCGCCGAGGAGTACGGGCGGGACCCCTCCGTCACGGCCCTCCTGGACAACATGGACATCTTCCTGGAGATCATCGCCAACCCCGACGGCTTTGTCTTCACCCACAGCTCCGTGAGTGCCGGGACAGTGCCGGGGGATCCCATCCCAGGCTTTGGCTCCGTGGTTTTTGGTGGGGAGGGACGTTCCCGTTGCTCCCCACGTGGGACAGGTGGTTTCCTGCCATCTCTGGAGGTGCTTGGGCCACGTGCCTCGGTGCCACGTGTCCCATGAGGGGTGGGATTCACCTCCCTGTGCCCCCAGGACCGCCTGTGGCGCAAGACCAGGTCCCCCAACGCCGGGTCCCACTGCCTCGGCGTCGACCCCAACAGGAACTGGGACGCGGGATTCGGAGGTGAGAGCGGCCCCACGCCGGGAATTTCCCATCCCTTGGATCATCCCAGCTTTCCAGAGGGACGGGAACCCTTCCTTCCCTGGGCTCCTGCAGGTGCCGGCTCCAGCGGCGATCCCTGCTCCGACATCTACCACGGCCCCTTCCCGCACTCGGAGAGGGAGGTCAAGGCCATCGTGGACTTCATCCGTGACCATGGGAACATGAAGTCCGTCATCTCCATCCACAGCTACTCCCAGATGCTGCTTTTCCCCTACGGATACACTTCGGTGCCCTCGCCCGACTACCAGGAAATGGTGAGATGGCCCCAAAACGCCGGGAGATGGCCCAAGGGCTTGTTCCCACCAGTTCTGGGCTCTTGATCCCACTGTCCCAAGGTCTCAGTCTGCCACATCCCACCAATCTCAGTCCTGCAGTCCCAAGGTCCGGGTCCAGAAGATCCCACCACTTTTGGGCTCTAGATCCTGCTGTCCCAGGGCTTTTGCTCCACCACATCCCACCAATCTCAACCCTGCTGTCCCATGGTCTTTTTCCACCACATTCCACCACTTTTGGGCTCTTGTCCCAAAGATTTTGGTCCACTAGGTCCCACCACTTTTGGGCTCTAGATCCTGCTTTCCCAAGGTTTTCAATCCACCAGATCTCACCAGTTTTGGGCTCTCAATCCTGCTGTCCCAAGGCCTTGGTCCACCACCTCCCACCAATCTTAATCCTGCAGTCCCAAGGTCCTTGTCCACCAGATCCCACCACTTTTGGGCTCTAGATCCTGCTGTCCCAAGGTTTTTGA
>NW_020886030.1:0-7868 GCF_003945725.1 Corapipo altera
TGGGCACAGCCCCAAGGCTGCCAGAGCTGCAGGAGGGTTTGGATGATCCTCTGGGGCATGGGGAGTGACTCTTGAGGATGGGCCTGTGCAGGGCCAGGAGTTGGACTGGATGATCCTTGTGGGTCCCTTCCAACACAGCATGTTTTGTGATCCTGTGATACCCTTGACAAGCCCCATTCCCCCCATGACTCCCCTCCCATGTTTGGTGGGACTGGGATTGGCACTTGGATGCTCTGAGCTGAACTCCATTAGCACATGGGAGCTGTTCCAATACTCTGCAATTAGGGGATATAATTGTAGCCAGGCTGGAGAGGGATTTGTGCTGAGAGCTGTCATTTTGCATCACCACTCACCATTCTGTACCTCCAAACATTCTAGACTTGTTTTCCAACATTTCCCTTCCTGGGGCTGTGTGGGCTCTGTGTGCTCCCCTGGGTACCAGAGTCTCTTCTTCCCACCTCGAGATGAGAGAGTTCCTCTGGAAACACTTTTTACTTGGTTAATTTGCATCTTGTCACTGTAAAACTCACTTTCCACTGTAGTTTTGCTTTTCTTGGGTTTTTAGTTGATAGATGCACGAATTCTGCAGTCCAAGAGACATCTTCAAGTTTGCCTCTGGGGTCTTTGGATGCTTCTGGGTCAGGCGAGACGTGAGCTGGTTTAGTCTCATCCTGAGGTTTTTTGCATCTAGTTTTTCTAAATCTTCCAGGCTTCTCATCTCATTTAGACATTCCTCCCAGTTTGAAAGCTTTGAGATTTGCATAAAGAGCAAAGGGGAAAATATAAAAGCAAGAAGGAGACATCTGAAGATCTCCCCAAAGCCACCAGGGAGTGGGCAGTGACAAGGTCCTCGAGCTGCCAGTGCCTTGGGGTGTATCCTGACTATCCCAGGGTGTCCAGCTTGGCTGAGGGTCACTCTAAACTTACTGACATGGGCACCACGAGGAGTTTCCCCTTGGTCATGCCACGTTGGGCAATGGCACTGGTGGCAGGCACTGTGCCCTGGGGGTGGCCTGGGGCTGAAGGCAGAGACACTTCTCCATTGGATTGGGATTCTTTGCCCTGTGAGTGAGCTTTGAACTCCTCTAAGGCGTCTCTGGCAGCCCTGGCAGCACAATGGATGCCCAGGAGTACTTTTCCATCTCCCAGGGAGTCCCTGCCAGCTCTGGTGATCCATGTGGGCAGCAGCCCAGAAATGTCACGTCAAACACTTTCCCAATGACTTCACTGGGCTGGAAACCAAGTGAAGAAAGAAAACCCTAAGAATTGATCTTTATGCATTTGAAAGTGAGGATGTCTCAGCTGCCTTTAAATGACCCAGAACAAAGAGGCTGATGGGAAGGAAGGTGCAGCACCTGGATGGAACCTTGGCTGCTGCCGAAAAATGAAAATGGGCATTTTGGCCACTGGAATTCCATGATGACAAAACTAACTTGCACATTTTACTGGAAAAATGTTTGTCCAATTCCAGTGTACTCAGCTCAGCCTTGTGAAGTTTTGCCCAATTTGAAGTGAGAATCACAGAATCCCAAAATCACAGAATATTCTGAGTTGGAAAGAACCCAAGTTCTTGATTGTCTCATCCTTCTGCCTCTCTAGTTTATTCCATAAACTGTAGCATTGAGGACCAGAAAAGGAATTTCTTCTCGTAGAGTCAAGGAAGAAGAGAGACTGGTGAAACTTTCCTGAAAAGGAGCACGAAGGATGTAACTGGTGAGGAAAAGGGGGATCCAAAGGCAGGAGTGCCAGGGTTAAAGCTGCTCCCAGGCTCTCTGGGCCTGCTGGAGTGGTTTTGGCAGTGTTTGCAAACCCCTCTGGCTCAGCCTCTGCTGTGCTATTTGCAAATATTTATGGCAGCAGGTTTCTGTTTGCTCGGATATTTTGGGAGGGGCTGTTTGCTTTTATTCATTCATGAATTGGGTCGTGTGTGCTTGACCAAATATTTGCTTTTCATTATTCATTATTTGCAATTCATATGTTGCTGGTGGTAATTTGCTTTCCTCTGTTCTTCCTCTTGCAAAAGTTCCACTTTTTATCCTCAGCAATTGAAGTCAATCCTAAAGGGCAGGTGTTGCCCTTCATATGAAACAGCTCCAAACAAAGGGAATTTGGGAGAAGGAGCTCAGAAATGGCTCTCAGATGATAAATGCTCTGAGGATGAGATGAGGAAAGGCTATGAAACAAGAGAGTGGTCTCAAAGCTGTCTTGATAAGTAAGTTTTTGGGGAAAAAAATAATAAAAGGAGAAAATAATTCAAGGGTACTTGTGGTAATAGCACAAGTGAACTTGAATGGATTGGGTCAAACCATCCCAGTGCAGAGAAGTTGCTCAGTGACAAGCAGAGAGAATGGAAACTGGGTCAACTTGGGAAAAAAACATCATGAAGAAATAACAGGAACATTTGCAGGTGTAAAAAGAGAGGGCAGGGCAGGAGAAGAGAAACCATTAGCAAGGGACATGGGGAGTGCTGAGAAATCCTTCGGGATGGGACTAAGAGGGAAAAAAATTGGCTGCTACTCTTTGGGAGGGGAAAGCTCCCAAGAGAACCAGAGAACCATGGAATCAACCAGGTTGGAAAAGACTCTGAGATCGTCAAGTCCAACCCTTGATCCAACCCCACCGTGTCACCCAGCCCATGGCACTGATGCCACATCCAGTCTGTCCTTAAACACCTCCAGGGACGGGGACTCCACCCCCTCCCTGGGCAGCCCATTCCAATGGCTGATCACCCTCTCTGGAAAAAATTTCTTGCTAATATCCAACCTAAACCTCCCCTGGCACAGCTGAAGACCCAGCCCTCTTGTCCTACTGCTGGTTCCTGAGAGAAGAGCCCGACCCCCACCTGGCTTCCCCCTCCTGTCAGGGAGTTGTGCAGAGTGAGGAGGTCTCCCCTGAGCCTCCTCCTCTCCAGGCTGAGCCCCCCAGCTCCCTCAGCCTCTCCTCACAGCACTTGTGCTCCAGTCCCTTCCCAGCCTTGTTGCTCTCCTCTGCACCTGCTCCAGCCCCTCAATGTCCTTCCTGAGCTGAGGGCCCAGAACTGGACACAGCACTCAAGGTGAGGCCTCACCAGTGCTGAGTCCAGGGCAACAATCACTGCCCTGCTCCTGCTGCCACACTCTTCCTGATCCAGGCCAGGATCCATTGGCCTTCTTGGCCACCTGGGCACACTCTGGCTCATGTTCAGCTTCCTGTCAATCCACACTCCCAGCTCCCTTCCTGCCTGGCTGCTCTCCAGCCACTCTGTCCCCAGCCCATGGGGCTGCCGAGGGTTGTTGTGGCCAAAGTGCAGGACCCGGCACTTGGCCTGGTTGAACCTCATCCCGTTGGAACCAGCCCAACTCTCCAACTTGTCCAGGTCCCTCGGCAGAGCCCTCCTGCCTTCCAGCAGATCAACACATCCCCCCAACTTGGGGTCATCTGGAAATTTGCTGATGGTTCACTCAATCCCCTCATCTAAATCATCAATAAAAATATTAAACAGGACTGGGCCCGACACTGATCCCTGGGAACACCACTAGTGACCAGCCGCCAACTGGCTGCAGCACCATTCCCACCACTCTAGGGGACACAAAGTGAAGCGTTTGATGCTTTTCCTCTGTCTTTACAGGGAGCTGGACTTCCCAGGCAGCTGGAATTAGAGTGTGGGAGTGGGGTTGGAACCAGGAAAAGCAGTGAAGAGTTACAGAAGTCTGTGATTCTCACACATTCTGAACCTGCCACAGTTCAGCCCTGAGCCTTTCAGCTGCTCATTCCTGTTCCAAGAGCACCTGGAGAAGGAGTTGGTGGGTTTCTGGAGGCTTGGAGAAGACCAAGACAACGGCCTTGGAAGGAGGGGCATCCATAGGTAAGAGGGCACTTCAGGTTGGAAGGGTCCTCAGGAGGTCCCTGGTCCTGTCTCCTGCTCAAAGCAGGGTGAGCCACAAGATCAGAAGAGTTTGGTCAGAGCTTTATCCAGTTTGGGCTTGAAAACCTCCCAGGATAGATCCTGCACAACCTGCTCCAAGCAAGGGCTCAGAGCCACAGGGTCAGTTGTAGTGATGCTGAAAAAGCTCATTTGTTGTCTGGCACCTTTGTAGGTTCACAACCCCAATCTTTATTTCTGAAGTAATTTGCAAGTTATTATTTTTGGGGTCTAGAATTTGCATTTTGTGGGGTTTGTTTGGGTTATTTTTTTTAGGTACCATTTAGGTACCATTTATGGATTATGATCACATGAGTGAAACCCCTTTTCCAGGGGGATTTTACAGCCTCCATCCCTCAGAGCAGGGTAGTCTGGATTCTGCCCAAATCAGACACTTGTCTGACACTAAAACTAAAACCTTAGTGCTGCATCCATCACGTTTCCTTCAGAAATAGAATAAAACACAGCACAAAAAACCTGCAGCTTTCTCTCCATTCAAACAGAGAAGTTGGGTTTTTTCCCTTTATTTTGAAATCTTTTCCAGCAGGTACAAAGTCCATCTCAACCTGGAGTCACCCAACATCTAAAAGCCTTTCCAAGGTGATAATTTTCTGCAGGAATCTCCTCTCACATCTGGGATGTTTTGTCTCCCCAAGCACCCCAAGTAGCTTCCCTTGCTTCCCTGTTAGTGACAGTTTGTTTCTCACCAGCCCTAAAAAAAACCGGGAAGGTCCTGCTGGCACTGCCTCCAGATGCTCCCTGGAGCAGCAGGAATTGGCCACACTCCAGCCTGCAAGGATTTCATCTGGAGTGAATGGGCTTGTAAAAAAATTACCAGCATTTGATGCAGATTCTCCAGTTTCCATCCCTCTCTCCTTTAGCAGCCAGGGCTGGGGCAGCTGGGCCTCCTGCCTCAGTTGGAGGAGCTTTGAAGCCCTTGTGATCCCTGTGCTCTTTCCTCTTTCTCTGCCCAGCTCAGCCTGGTTTAGGGTTTAGGTGGCTGTCCCAGGACACAGGGTGACTGCCCAGCCCTTGGCACTGCCAGCAGGGACAAAATCATCCCTCTAGTCTCTGGGGAAAACAGTAAACCTGGGGTTGTTCTACAGACTGTGTGCCTTAGCCCTGCCTTAGCCACCTGTCTGAGCAGGGATTTATTTCTCTGCTATTCCATCCCTAGAACTAAACTCATCTTTGCAGTAACATCAGGCCTTCAGGGCGAGGTGGTCTGAGCCCCACCAGCAGCAGGAACGTCCCTCCTGGATCCACAGGGGCTCTGGAATCCCACACTGATCTGTTTGCTCCTCAATATCCACACTAAGGACCAGGGAATGTGCTTATCTACATTTAGAGGGGCAGCAACCCCACTGCTGGTCTCTGGCTTACGTGCTTTAAGGTCCCATCCAGTTCCAACCCCCAGCCCTGCCCGTGTTTCACCACCTCATCCCCACACAGCGCTGCCACCACAGGCTCCAGCACTCCCCCCCAGCCTTTCCTGAGCTCTCACTCTTCCCTTTTAAGGAGCAGGGCCACACACTCAGCTTTTGGAAGTTCATTTTTACTTCTTACCTGTTTAAGGAGCATTTCTGAGGAGCAGGGAAATGTGAAGCTCCGAGCACAGGAGCAGTTAAGGCTCCATGCACAGTTTTATAGCTTGGTGCTGCCATCGGCCCATTCAAATATATTTTGACATACAACATGTTATTCTCTCCAAGGCAGTTGGTCTCTTTATTTATTCAGTTAGAGTGAAGGATTCATTCCCCCGTTGACTAACAGGAGACCAAGGATTCCCACATGCAGCTGAGCCCCTGCACTTCATTCTCTGCTGCTGAAATTGTTTTCATCCATTCTGGAGCTATTGCACTTCATTCCTCACCAATATATTTTTATTTGTATATAAAATAAAAATGTGACAGCACATGGAAAGTTAAGAAGTGGATAAATTCATAAATTACTTTTACACAGCAGAGCAAATATGACTGAAGTGCTCTGGCCTTAACCAGAGCAGAGCCAAGCACAGGGGAAAGTTGAGCTTTAGGAACACACAGTTGCCCTCCAGAAGGGGTGCACAAAGCACACCGAGTTTTCTCCTTCCTAACAGTCCTTTCCTACCTCCAGGCACCACACACTGTTAGGCAGGAATGTCTTTAGAACACCAGTTTTGCCCTTGGATTTCTGCTGGGCCTGGGGGACCTCCTCAGCTCATGGCTCCTCAACCCTCCTGTGCATCCACATCCCGCTGGCAGAGGAGGGAATCACTTGGAGATGTTTCTGCATGGCAGGAGATGTTGCTGTGGGACTGGAACCTTTGCAAGTCGTGGTGGGAATGGTGAGAATGGTGGCACTGGAGACTTTTCATGTGCTGGCACTCAAGCTCTGTGCACAGGCAAGGGAAGGGACAGGGAGGAGAGGGTTGGAGCTCAGAAAAGGTCTTCACTGCAGGTGGCAAGAGCTACTTCTCCTCATGGGAGAAACATGGACAAACCTTTCCTGGAGGAATCCATTTGCACCTTGCCAAGACTCTGCCATCAGTGCCTGTAGAAATGGAAATAGAGTCATGGAATAGTTTGAATTGGAAGGGAACTTTAAAAGTCATCCAGTGCAATCCCTCTGCCATGGGCAGGGACACTTTCCACTAGCCCAGGTTGCTCCAAGCCCTGTCCAGCCTGGCCTTGGACACTTCCAGGGATCCAGGGGCAGCCACAGCTTCTCTGGGAAACCTGGGCCAGGGCCTCCCCACCCTCACAGCCAGGAATTCCTTCCCAATCTCCCATCTCTCCCTGCCCTCTGGCAGTGGGAGCCATTCCCTGTGTCCTGTCCCTCCATGCCTTGTCCCAAGTCCCTCTCCAGCTCTCCTGGAGCCCCTTTAGGCCCTGGAAGGGGCTCTCAGGTCTCCCTCGAGCCTTCTCTTCTCCAGGTGGAACAATCCCAAAGGTAAGGGAGGGATGCAGGAAACTCAGCATTGAAAACCATCTCTTTTTTCCATTAAGTTAAAAACTATTAAAAAAGTTGTCATTAAATATTTATATTACATTATTTGCAGTCATTTGCTGTACTCCATGATTAATAATTCCAGTAAAGTTCTTCCAAAGTCACTTCTTTGCTATATTTGAATTTTTTGGAACAATTACCTTGAAGGGTCTTGGACCTCAGCTCATATCTGAAGGACCCTGGGGCAGAAGGATTTGGGGGCTTTATTCATGTGCATCCACAGCTTATGGACAGTAAGGAATGTGTTGGCCATAAATGAAGAGCTTTATACAAAGAGACCAGGATGAGAGCAGGAATGACAGTTCTCTGTGGAGACCAGGGACAGGACCCAGGCAATGGACTGGAGTTGTGTTAGGGCAGGTTTAGGTTGGATCTCAGGAAAAGGTTCTTCCCCCAGAGTGTGATTGGGATTGAACAGGGTCATGATTCCTAATTAATCCAGGCTGTCATTAACCAGAGGCTGCAACACAGGTGGCTGCTCCTCTTAGGGGTGCACTGGGAATCGGGCTGTGGGTTGGGCTGATGCATCCCCAGACTGGGAGCAGAGCCTGCTCTGGGTGAGTCCCACCTGCCTTGAGCTCCAACAGGCTTCAGCAAGAGCAGATCTCTGTCTGCCAGTCCTGGGACAAGGAGTCCCTCAGCAAGGCTTTGGTTGCTGTGAAACCCTCAGCTCTGGAACACTGAGAGTCATAGAAACATGGAATCATAGAATCACAGAATCTCCTGGGCTGGAAGGACCCACAAGGATCATCCAGTCCAACTCCTGGCCCTGCACAGACACCCCAACAATCCCACCATGAACCTGAGAACTCTGTCTCAATGTAAAATCCTCTCCTGAAATCCTAAAGTCTTTTTTCTGGCATCACAGTGAATGTCCAAAGTGTGGAGAGCCTTCCTGGCTGTCAGGGCAGTGAAGGTGGGGAAGGGCCTTGATTTGAAGGCATGTGAGGACACTGAGGGCACTTGGTGTGTTGAGCTG
>NW_020886031.1:0-7862 GCF_003945725.1 Corapipo altera
ACCGCCCCCGCGCCCGCGCCGCTCCCGCCCGGCTGCGCCGCCGCTCCCTCCGCTCGGCCCCGCCGAGACACCGCCGAGCCGGCGCAACCCAACCCGCTGCCGCTGAAAACAAGCGCTGACTGACAGCGGTCGGCGCCAATGGGCGAGCGCGGCGCGCGGCGGGGCGGGCCCCGGCCGGCGGGACGTGGCGCCGCGGCCAATGGGAGCGCAGGTTTGGTTGGCCAAGCGCGGGGAGGGGAGGGCGCTTGGACGAGAGTTCCCAGAGCGGGGCGGGGCCGCTGGGCATTGTGGGAAGGTGGCGGACCGGGGGCTTTATGGTGGGGCGAGCAGGGCCGGGCAGCTCCCGTGACCGCAGAGCCGCTGCCACCCCCTCCGCCCTCCACGGGCCCATGGCCGGACCCCACTGGGCCTGTAGGGCCTTGGCGGCCGGTGATGCGACGGTGTAGGGCGGGCCCGGGCCCCGGACGATGCGGCTCCTCCCGCACCGCGCGGGGCACCCGTGGGTGCCCGAGGCCAGGCAGGCCCGACCCTGAGTGGGAAGGACCCGTCTCAGCCATAGGCCCGCGGATCTGGCCAGCCTGGCCGCCTACAGCTGCGGCAGCCCTCGGTGCAAAGGAGGAGAACGCCGAGGCCCTGCAGTGCCAGCCCAGCGCTCCCAAGCTGTGGCTGCTGCTGTCCCCTGACCACGAACCACTAGAGCCTGACGAGGACAGAGCCTGTCAGGGTGAGCTCTGTGGGTGCCACCTCAGAGGCCTTCCTCACTCTGCGTCTCTCCACACAGGGGGTCTCAGCGCTAGCTTTAACCCAGGTTTCCTCATTACTTCCCAGTAGATCCCTGTTGACCTGTACCAGGTGCTCCAGCTGGCAGCCTGATACATCCCCTCCATGCCACATCCTCACGTTCATCCTTCTGCTGCTAGTGCAGCTTTATCTGTCAGAGCAACTCTCTGGGAACCTGCCTCCAGCAGAATACCTGCCATCTGGATTCCCCATACACACACCCCTCTTGCAAGCACCTGTGGCTGCACACCCATTGCCCTCCTTGCATGGCTGCCCAGGTCCCCCTGGCTCCATTTAAACCTGGTGCCAGTGTGCCCCAGCCAGCCATGTGCTCTCCACGTAACCCTCCATACAGAAAGAAAGAACACTTGAAAATCAGAAGATTCTTTTTACCGTGGCCAAATCATGCAGCAGTAGATGCTGCCAAAATCTACATGCTGCAGCTCCCATCTTCCTTTCAGACAGATGCCAGGGCTCCAGCTGTTGCAAACTGTACTGGGATGGCTGGGTACCCTGATGCAGCAGGGTCTCCTCCATCCCAGTCCAATGGATCTGTAAGTGCTGTAGTACATGCCTTTTGTTTCACATCTTTCCTCCCACAAGGAGGGGAGTAGGCAAAGCAAGACCTCTGCGTATTCCATGTGGCAAGATAAACAGATACACCCTTAACTTTCCAAAGGAGAAGTCTCTTCCCACCTTTCTCTCCCCCTGCTTGTCATGCTTTCTCTTACTCCATCTGGTGTTGTTTCTTTGTCTGACTTTAAACTAACTGAACCACTCAGTTTTCCAAGTCTCTTTGTCTTCTCTTTGCAGGTGCTTCTGCTGGTATTTTGGAGTTCTTACAGACATCCAACACCACCCGTTCTGTCTGTATTCATGTTCCCACACCTCCTGGGCTGGGCTCACTCACCTTCCCACATCTACTCTGCCTATGGGTCTGTATCTAACCAGTCTTTTTGAAGGTCCAAAAGAGCATGATAGAGCTGTTATGTACCTGTCTTCATTGTTACCTGCCTGGCTTATTCTGTGGTTTGCCAGTCCCTACCTTGTGAGACAGAAACACGAGATATGCACAAACAACAGGTTCTGTTTTCCACTTAAATTCCACCTGCTCCTCTTATGTCTGTACTATTCTCATGAGCTCTTTGCCTCAATTAAAAGGAGATTCTAACCTTTTTTTTATAAGTGGTTTGTCCATAGTTTGGCCTTTCACAGCATCAATACCTCCTATTCTTACGTTCTCTTACTTTCTTTTCCAGGTGCCCCACAGCCGAGAGGACTGTTACTCTGTCATCGCTGATCTCTATAACCCCTGCAACACTGCTCTGGCAGGCAAGTCAATTTGACCTCTTTGCATGTTCTCAGGCTGTCAGTACAACATAGTGTGTCTGGGGTGTGCTGAAGAGTTATCTAGCTGGGATTGCTGGGCTGCTTTGAACCGTGAGGTGCTATATGCTAGAAGCTATTGTTTTGGTTGCAGAAGGGAGCAGGCATTGCCAGCAGGTCAGGGAGGTGATTCTGCTCCACTCCTCAGCCTTGGTGAGGCGTCACCTGCAGCGCTGGGTCCAGTTTTGGGCTCCTCAGGACAAAACAGACACAGAGCTCCTGCAGTGGGTCCAGCAGAAGCTACAAAGATGGTGAGGGGAGTGGAGCATCTCTGTTATAAGGACAGGCTGAGGGAGCCGGGCCTGTTCAGCCTGGAGAACACCAAGAGGGGATCATATCAAAATCCATAAGTATTTGAAGGGAGAGTGTCAAGAGGGTGGACCAGGCTCTGCTCAGTGGTACTGAGCAATAGGACAATGGGCAGAAACTGATGGACAGGAAGTTCCACCTGAACACAAGGAAGAACTTTTTTACTGTGTGGGTGACCAAGCACTGGAATGGGTTACAGAGATATTCAAAGGAAGAATGTGTCTGGACACAATCCTGAGTAACATGCTCAGGGCACCCAGCCTGAGCAGGGAGGTTGAACCAGATGAGCTCCACCGGTCCCTTCCAACCTGGTCTGTTCTGTGATTCTGTGTGCAGGGTGTGGCAGCTGCCCCATCCCAAGGAGTGGGATGGGAGTTGGGGGATCACACAGAGGCCCTGGTAGCTCACCCTCAGGAGTCTGGAGGAAAGACCAAGGCTCAGATCACACAGCAACGTCAAAACAAAGCGGGGAGCATCACCAGGGAGCGGAGGGGAGGAGCAGGAAGCAGAGAAGTGCTCTGCCAGGGATGAGAACGAGAGAGCACAGGCAGCGCGGGTGCTGCTGCCACCAAGCCTTTGCCCAGCGGACATTCCAGCCTCGTGGCTGAACCGTGCGGGGTCAGACCTGCGGCGAACCCGGGCCCCCCGAACAGCCCTTGGGGCCCCGTGGGGCCGCTCCCAGCCGAGGTGCGGGGCAGGGGCACGGCCGGGCACTGGATCCTCTGCACGCGGGGTCAGGCATCACCCACTGCTCTCTGGTTGCAGATGGGGACCGGGGACCGAGCTGCAGAGCAGGTGTCAAATGTTTCAGCCTCCCCCAAAATTAGTTTTACAAGCTCTTCAATTGTCTGTCACAGAAAGATGCCACAAAAAGATCTGAGTTCTCTGAAAAGTAGGGGAAAGGCACTGAGATCAAACATGCTGACAAATACAGCCTGTGACAGCAATTGGTGGATTAGTTTTTTTAAACCTTGTGTTTCACATCTGGTTTGTCATGCTGTTGTAGGTGGGCTCAGTGCACAGTAAACTAGGAAAACAAACGTACATTTTCCATGATCCTTTCATCCCCTAGGATCCCAAAGCACATCATTTAATTGCACTCAACCTGCACACAGATTTCATAAATAAAGAAATGATGAATTAGCATAGCTGCTGCAGCATTCACATGAGTTACTAAGACACAATCTCCTTCTGCAATCAATCTAGCCTCATGCTTCACTGTTTGTCATAAATTGAGGTCAGGAAGAAATGTTCTCCCTACCTGGAGGAGCGCTGCTGAACTAGCCAAGTACAGAAAGACTCTCAGGGGTGTAGTAATCTGTCTTCCCTGTGCAAGTCTCAGAAATTGTTGCAAATATTTATTTGATGAAGCTCCCATGCAGTAGATGGACACTGAATCCTGTACAGGAGCAGGAGGAATGTGGTGCAGGGTGGCCAGGAGAGATTACCTGCCTCACACGAGGCAGGAGGAAAGCCTGGATGATCCCTTTGACCTTAAAATTGCTATCTCACTCCTCCCTTTGTCCATCAAGGGAACGAGATGAGAGAGGTGAGAATCCTTGCCATGCCCACAGCACAAGTGGGCCTGGTCAAGAAGCCACTCCTTTGCCCATTCCAGCCCCTGTGGATCACTCCCACCGTCAGACTCAGTCTGGACCTCATATGCAGAGGGATTCACATGGTGCTTCTGGAAAATACTTGTCCAAGGAACCTCCTCACGGCCAAAGGGCCAGTGGATTCTCCTGGACCTCCAGACCATGTTATAGCTCCAAATTTCCTGCTTATCTCCCGCCAAATGCCTCAGGGACACCACCCAGAGCTAAGTCCTTCTCTGGAGCTTGATACTGACCCAGCCCTGTCCAGGGAGCATGCAGATTCAGGCATCCTTGCTATGTGCTTCCTAATCACAGCTCAGCTGCAAAATCCCTTTTCTACTTCCTGCAAGGAGTGTGAACTGTTCCTTGCACTTTGGCTGGTAAAAAGGATAATTACCCCTAATCAGTCTGCAGCAAAAACATAGGCCACAGCAGAAGGGAGGGGTGGGGGTCAGCCACCATGAGAAATGGAACCCAATTATTTCAAGTCACTGATAAAGTGGGATCACAAAAGGTAGAAACGTTTTACCAGCTGTAAAAAGCCTGCCCAGACCAAGGCTTTTCCTGGAGAAAGGCCCTTTCTGCCTACGAGCGATTCCTGGCTGTGCACATCCAGGGGCCGTTTCCCATTTTTCTTCTTGGTGTGGGTGGGGAATTTGGGCCAGTGCTGGGCAGTGACAGGGGACGAGGGGCAGCTCTGTTGAATGGCATCTGTGCACTGCCAGTGCCACGTTCGTGGGGCGGGCAGTGCTGGCTGCCATAGGTCCTCCTCACCTCCCTGCGAGCCTGTGCTGCCCGTGCAGCCCCAGTGCTCATCGCAGCTCTTTGCTGCTGCGGGGAGACTGTGTGGCTCATAATGGCAGCAGGAGAGTTGGGAGGTGGTGAGGGAGAGGAGGAAACAGCCCCTTATGTGAAAAATACTGCAGAGGCAGATCGCTTGTAAATCACTCCCAGACCTGCCCAGCCCTTGCCTCATGTCTGGCTGATTGTATTATGCTCTCTGGAGAAAGTTTAATATAAAAAGCCAATAATCCCCATGATAAGAGGGGTGATAAGGGACAGTGTGGCCTCAGATCCCACCAGTGCTGACCTGGATGTGGCAGGGGGCCTTCCTCCCCACCCCCACCAGCCCTGGCCTCCCCAGCCCAGCCGGGCAGCGTGGACCTGGCAGGGTTGCCGGTGGGCAGGAACTGCAGGCCAGAGCCAAACTGCAGGGCTGGGCAAAGCAGAAGCCAGCCCCACTGCTGGCAAAGAGGGGCTGGGGAAGCAGGGAGGGAGGAAGGGAGAAGTCTGTGAGCCCCAGTAGCGTGGCATGGGGCCAGCTGTGGCTAATAGCCCACAAGCTGCCAACCACTGTGCCTTATAAAATACCTCAGATGTCTGAATATGGGGTGGCAGTGGGGGGTGACAAGCTGCAAACCCAGGCTTTGCATCCTGGGGAGGGACTGGGATTTGTAAGCAGGTGGCTAACAAATGTGATATTGATGGCAGCTGAAGTATAATGAGTTTGGTGAGTCTCAGCCCCGTTTCTACTGGAAAGAGTCCACAGCATTCAAACCACAACTGAGAAGCAAAGGAGGAACCACCCTACCTCCAGTGGGGTCCTGTCTGTGCCACCCTGAGGTATGCAGTGCCTCAGAAAGCCTAAGCTCCTCAGACTTGATCATGCAAAGCACCTGTGTATGTGGTCAGCTTTAGGAGATGGGACTCAAGCAAGGTCCTGAGGCTGTGGAGAAAGGAAAAAACCTTCCTTGTCTCAGGCCCTGAATTGCTGCTATGACTTTTTTATTTCTTCCTCTTTAATTCCAGGTAAAAGAGACAGTATTCTCAGGCAAAAAGCAGAATCTCAGAGCCTACATTTTCATTGTAATGACAGCATGGATTTCACCTTGTGTCCAGAGCTTCGGAGAAGAAAATGTCTGTACAACCTCTCTCCTTGAATCAGTTCTGGAGTGGAATATAATATCTGAATAATTTACAAAGGCTCTTCATTATACAGATTTATTTTTGGCAGCTTTGTTAGACTGCTTCTTTTAGGAACTAATAGGAAGTTTCTCTGGTTCCATTAGGACATCCCTGTACAAATCCTTCCGTCTGGGACCAGGGGCTGGGACAGCTTATTGCTCCATTAGCAATGCAAAATATAAACTCCTGGTCCTTGGGTAACCAGGCTCCAGCCAGATGAGTAAGGATGTCCCTAAACCTGCCATCTCACAGGAAGTGGGAACAATGGCAAGATCTTCCCTCTGTGGACAGGAGACCAGTATGGAGGCACAGGAGAGGTCTGGTCCTGCACCAGCTCCAAGCAGGAAGTTGCTCCTGCTTTCCAGCCAGACTGTATTGACCCCCACTGACACACATAGGCTACTGCCTGGGCAAGGCTAGAATTCCCCCTTCTTCAGATGCAGATGCATTCCTGGCTGGAAATAGGCCCATTAAAAAGTCATTTACCAGGCACAAGCGAGTTTGTGTTCCCCTGGATTGGGATTTGCCAAGATTATACCATAAATCAGAGTGTTTCCTGGAAGAATGTGAGGAGGGGAAAAAAAAAAAAAAGATAAAATGGAACATTTTGTAGCCAACAGAAAAGCCAATAAAGGAGCATTTCATTTCCCCCTTGGAATGGAGCAACTGCAAGCTGCTGCAAGGGGAGGGATGGCAGTGCAGGGCAGTGTGAGCAGGGCACCCGTGCCTGCTCCAGGATGGGGGAAGAGGACAACAGTGACCTGGTCTGGTCTCCTGCACACACTGACTACAAACTGCATCTCTCTGCCATTGAACAGAGCCTGAGCCGGGGCGGCTCAGTTTCTCTACATGCAAAATGGGGGACCAGCAGGCCAGCCCGCTGGGGGAAGACTGTCTGCCCTGTTTTCCAACCTTTATTCTGTCGGGACGCAAAGCCTGCCTGCACTATTAATAATCCTTGGCATGAAGCTGTCACAGTTTCCACTAATATGGAGATGCTGAAGTGAAAAAGCTACTGCACAACATGCAGGAGGTGTCACAATAACTCAGCTGCTATATTGTTCTCTTTAAAAATAAATACCACAACAGGCCAGCCCACATTGCTGGAGTCATGACGTGTAGGGTTTTATTTTTAATCAGAAAATTTACTGATTTTTAAAGATAGACACAGAGCAGCATCTGAAAGTGATGAAAGTTCCCTGTGCACTCTCACACACCAGCTGTGTTCCTGCCTGTTATTCTCCGGATGGTTTCCAAGGACCTGATCCCGCCTCAGCACAGGCACATTTGTGTGTGTGGCTTTTCAAGTGGCCCCATGGCAACCAAGTCCTTCCAGAAATAAAGGTTGTGGCTGAATTCCCCACTTCACTGCTCTCTGTGGGGAGACAGTTGATCCCCCAGGACACAAATTGCAGGGTCCACTCCTCAGGCAGCAGATTTAGGACCAAACTTTGCCTCCAGAGCAGAATACTCCGTTGCAGGTGAATTACCTTTCCTTTGCCTTCCTTCATGCTCAGCAAAGGCATTTCGCGCTGAAATAAAGCAAAACGAACCCCTGAGTAAAAAATACCCCGCCTGTTCTGCTCGGGGAAGGACGTCAAATGAGCTGCGAAGGGCGAGGAGCTTCATTGCCCGGCAAGGGCCCGCCTAGAGTCCTCGACCTGCTGCCGGGCCAGCCGGGCCCCGGGCCTGCCCCGCGAGCTCCGCGACCTGGCCCGGGCCAACGCCGCGGCCTCCGCCGGGCTGGGCTCGCGGCTCGGGTCCTGCCTCGGCCGCGGCGGCGAGGAGCGGCCCGGGGAACGGGCCGAGGCACCGGGAGGGTGCGAT
>NW_020886032.1:0-7861 GCF_003945725.1 Corapipo altera
GGCTGCATCTGCACCACTGTCCCCAAAGCCATGCACAATTCCCTCCAGAACACCACAGCCATCTCCTACCATGGATGTGCTGCACAGGCCTTTTTCTTTTATTTCTTCATCTCATCAGAGTTTTCCCTCCTCACCATCATGTGCTACGACCGCTACGTTGCCATCTGCAAACCCCTGCACTACGGGACCCTCCTGGGCAGCAGAGCTTGTGCCCACATGGCAGCAGCTGCCTGGGCCACTGGCTTTCTCAATGCTCTGCTGCACACAGCCAATACATTTTCCCTGCCCCTGTGCCAGGGCAATGCCCTGGGCCAGTTCTTCTGTGAAGTCCCCCACATCCTCAAGCTCTCCTGCTCCCACTCAGGCTACCTCAGGGAAATTGGGCTCATTGGGGTTACTGCCTGTTTATCACTTGGTTGTTTTGTTTTCAATGTTTTCTCCTATGTGCAGATCTTCAGGGCTGTGCTGAGGATCCCCTCTGAGCAGGGACGGCACAAAGCCTTTTCCACGTGCCTCCCTCACCTGGCCGTGGTCTCCCTGTTTGTCAGCACTGCCATATTTTCCAACCTCAAGCCCCCCTCCATCTCCTCCCCATCCCTGGATCTGGCCCTGTCAGTTCTGTACTCGGTGATGCCTCCAGCACTGAACCCCTTCATCTACAGCCTGAGGAACCAGGAGCTCAAGAATGCCCTGAGGAAATTGATGGTTGGATTTAGAGGCAATAACAAAGTGTGTCTTTTCTTCTGCAGAACATTCCAAATGTAACTCATTGCAATCTTAGCCTTTTTTCTCCTATATGTCCCTTTTATTGTCAGTACGTTTCCTTACTCTTTTTCTTCTTTTATAGTGTTATCCACAAATCATTGGCATTGCTCATAGGATTTCTGCATCAGTATCTACCATCCTTCTGTAATTCAAAGACTTTCAGAAGGTTCTTCGCTGTACATTTGAGTAGAATAAAGTTCCCTGCCCTGACCTGAGTGTCCAAGAAGCTTCCTCAGCCCTTCTCTGGAGCTGCAGGGGCAGTGCCTGTGTGCAGAGCTGGAGGGAAGAGACTCCCAGCACAGCAGCACAGCCAGAGACAAGGGCACTTACTCTTTCCACATCTGCTCTTTCCCACTCCACCCTCTCCTTCCCAGCCCTGCTGTGGGTGCTCTGGCAGCTTGGGCACAGTCCTGCTGTGTGTCTGTGCTGGGTTTACAGGCAGGGACAGGCCCTGGCACTGCTGGCACAGACCTGGGCTCCACATCAGCACCTCCATCAGCCAAGGGCATCTCCTGAGGGCAGGGCAGGAAGGCTTCAGGCTCTTCCTCCACAGTCCCTGTCAGCAAAGTGCTCCAGGAATGCCCTGGCAAAGCAAATGCCAGTGCCCAGCTGAGAGTGGGAGTGTGCAGGGTGGGGGCACACAGCAGTGTCCTGGCACAGCCAGAGCTCCTGGCACAGACCCAAGGGAGCAGCAGAGCAGGGGCTGGGCTGTGTCTTTGTTCCAGGGGCAGCCTGGGAAGGTGCCCCAGGGCCACTGTCACAGAGCAGCCCCTTCAATCCCCATTCCCAGCCCTGGCCTCTCACCCCACCTGCAAGAGGTTGGTTATCCCTCCATGGAGGGACATCAAGGGACCAAGTCACAAGTCCATGTTTGCCTTGCACTGAGGACACTTCAGCATATCTGCTCCATCCCTGCCCTGCCTTCTGGCCTGTCCCTTTCCCTGCCTAGCAGGAAAGCAGCCCGGCTGGGCAGCATTGCCCCTGGGCAGGCAGGAAGGGCTCTGCAGGCAGGAGTGGCACTGCCCTCCAGCAGAGGCACTTCTGCCCTTTCCCAAAGCCCAGAGCACAGCTGGGCACTGGGATGCAGCCAGCGGCACCCACAGCTCCATGGGTCACCCTCTGAGTTGCCTGCACAGCTTCAGTGAGCACCAAACAGAGAAAGAAATGCTCTCACTCACAGGAATCCAAGCAGGGAAGAGGGGACAGGAGCATCTAAACTTTCCCTGGAAAGGGGACTAGGACAATCAGACACTGTCAATGGAATTTCCCCTCGTGGGAAGGGGGAATTTCCCATCCTTCAGAAAAATGTCTTCCTCCTTCTCTCATGATCTGCCCCATGATTTTTTTGGGGAACAGCCTCACCATGGGGCTGGTGCTGGCTCAGGGAATTTGTGTCACCTGCAGTCACCATTTCCTTCTTCTCCCAGATACATTGGGTGTCCCTGACATACTGGACCACTTGTGGGATTTCACTCCAGTGTCTGAAATCTCCTGTAGTGTCACCAGGGCACTCCTGCCCTTTGTTTTCAGCAGTTGCTTTTTTGATCAGTCTTCTCCTTCTTGTTCATTAATCGAGGAGGAAATGAGAGATAGTTGGTCATCCCTTTGTAGCCCTTGAACATCACTTGCTGGAGGCATAGTTTAAGTTGAACACTATTATGACTACTGGACTTTCAAAAAATTCCAGAAGTTACTGGATTAGGGACAGGGAGGAGATGGACATGACTGAAACCAGTAGGTGACCCTACAAACAGCACTCCTGACTGAGGCCCTTTGGGCTCTCCTGGGCTACAGCATCTGCACCAGCACCTCCCTCTCAGTGGACACCTCTCACAGCTCCCAAGCTCTCAGGTTTGTGGGACACAGAGGACCATCCCTGAGAGATGACCAAGGGGCCTGGGCTGACCCCTCACTCCTCATGGCTCAACCCTCACAGGCTGAGAAATGCAAATGCATCAGACATGAGAATGTCACTGAACTCCAGGGGAACTTTGGACAGGTACTTGGGTACACATATCTACAGATCTACAGTTCTGTGCCTGTATATGCTCATGGGAATTGATTCAAACACCCTCCAGCAAGCACAGTAGGAATGTTGCCATCTCAGATCTGTAATTAAATCACTGGTGCAATTGTGGGAAATCACAGAACCACAGACTCACAGAATGGTTTAGCTTGAAAGCACCACTGGAGGACACCTTGTGCAACCTCCCTGCTCAAGCAGGATCCCCCAGAGCCCTTTACTCCACATCCTCTCTGGCCAATCTGTTCCAGTGCACAGAACTGCTCAGAGTTGTCACCCCTGGACTCAGCACTGCTGTGGCCACATCTGGGCTGGTGTGTCTGGCTGTGGGGCTCCCTGTTCTGCAGGAATGAGGAGGAACTGGAGAGACTCTGGAGGAGATCTGCTAGGATGGGCTTGGAGCTTGTGTGGTGTATCGAGGCGAAGCTGGGATGTTATTTTTTGGTCTGTGTTTGGCCCTAGCCACCTGCAAAAGTTTATGTTTTCTCCTGCCAAGTCTGTTGATAAAGCAGTGAATTTGGCCTTGGAGAGAGAGCTTCTGTGTAAACTATTTTAATTGGTCTGCTGTGATTGGCCCATTGCTCTTCAAGGGCAGTTGGAGGACAAAGTGATGATGAAGGTGCTGAAGGCATCCCCCAGACTCAATTGGAAAGACCCCCCCCCAATTCACTGCGCCTGCGTCAGGGGATTTCCAAGGTGCTCACGTATGCGCAGGAGGGGTGCACTTACATAACAGAAGGGGTGGGATTGAGAGCCCCTGATGGGGAGGTAGTGGCCACACCTCCCCGGGGCAGGTGCTCTCAATAAACTTTAAAAAGGTAGACGCGTGTCTGTGAGGGGAAGTTGTTGTTGGCTCTTCACGATGGATCAAGATGCTTTTAGCGGGGACGCCTGCTGCACGTGGGAGCCTGCCACCCCTCCGGAACACGCAGCTGCCGTAGAAAGACTTCATTACTGGTTAGGATGGGTAAGATTATCTTATAGGTGACACCTGGGTGAGTATGAGGTGTCGAGCCTCCTTCCTAGGGTCTTTTGTGCACTTTTTCCTCCGACCTAATTGTTTTCCCTCAGGCGCCTGTTTTTTCCCCTTTTTTCCCTGTTTGCCACCCTTTTTCCTAATAAATAGCTATTTTTTGCCAACTAGCAACGGTGTTTGGTTTATTCACGTTCCAGAATCCCTCTAACCTGTTTTTCCCCTGGTTTTTCCACCCTTCCCTGTTACATGTGGAGAAGCTGAGAGACATGGGCTGCTGTACCTCTGGAAGGGGGTGCCAAGAACTCATCCTGCAACTCTTTGAAGGAGTGTTTCAGAGATAAGAGAGCTTTTCTTGGGAATGGGAAGAGAAGGAAATCTCTACAAAGGTCAGCTTGTAAGGATCTGATCTGAGATGAGGAAAAAGAAAGCCCTTACAAAGCATAGATGTGTGGTGCAAGAGATCCCCCAGAGGGAGTCTGGATCAGCCCATGGCTTTGTGTTCCAGGGAACAGCCAGAGCTGGTGCAGAGACATCAGGGAGGGTCTAGAAATGCTGCTGGGAGGGGGTGGGAAAGCAGGAGGGGTGTGTGCAGCCTGCAAGGCCAGAGTAGCAGCAGGGCCAGGGCAGGACAGCCTGCAGGAGAGATGGCCAAGGGCTCTGGCAGGGCTGCAAGGCCCAAAGGCACCCAGGCCTTTGTCCCCTTGCCTCTGGCAGCTGCCTCTGCCACTCAGGCCACCACAAGCAACTTGCCTGGCAGGTTCTGCACTTGGGTTCTGCCTCACCCCTCCCTCAGGAGCCTGGCAGGGGTTGCCCAGTGTTTGGGCTTTGTTTTTCCTCCCCCTCCCATCCCAGTGCCCCCAAACAGCCCTGAGCCAGCCGGGAGGGACAGGATCTGCTGGGCCAGGGCCTGGGGCTCAGGCCTTGGCCTTTGTGCTCCACAAAACCAAGGCAGGCTTTGCTCAGCATTGCAGGGGCCTGCCCAGAGCCTTTGTCTGCCTGCACTCCTGGCCTCCAAGGAGCTGCTCCAAGGAGTCCCTGGGGAGGCTTTGGCAGTGCCTGCCCTCAGTGGGGCCCAGCAATGCTTCAAGGCACTTGCAGTTTGGCTTCTGACTTCAGCAGCTGCTTCAATCTTCTCTCAGTACCTCAAGGATCATGGGCTGGGCTGCAAACACACCGTGGGGCTCATTAAAATGCAGAAATCCCTCAGGATCTCTTTGTCTTCCTTTAATTTTCTTCAAGGCAATTTCAAAACAAGTCTTCAAAATTGGTACTTTTTTTGTTTTAATTCAATTATGAGTACTTTTTAGTTCAGAGGAGAGGTAATAGATGTGTTCTCCAAGTGATCTTGATGCTGAGTGTCTCCTCAGGAGATCCACACTGACCCTGTATGATCAGCCTTGCTCCTCACCCCCCAACCTCACCAGTTCTGACATGGCCCATCTTGGACTGACAGCTGCTGCAGCTCCAAACACACTGTGGGACCCATTAAAACACAGAAAAACAAATTATTTCCCTTCCTTTAATTGTCTTCAAGACTTCAAGACTTCAACAGTTTACTGGAGTTGTTTTGTAGTTGAGGTAAGGAAAAAGATTTTAAAGTGGATGTCACAAAAAATAAATATTTTTTGATGAAAGGGAATGATTTACACAGAGCCTTGGGATGCAAGAAGGTCAGGGTGCAAAGGATTTGGATCCAAAGATAAGGAGGCAAAAGACATTAGTAGCACTTCATCATTTACCAGTTTAAGTTTATCAACTGGTTCAATAGCATTTGCTACAATTTTAACAGTAACTGAATTATAGATTCACAATAACAACATTCACCCCACAGTCAATTCACACCTACACCCAGGCAGAGATGTGTGGACACATCGATAGCTGGGTATGGAAAGGTACCTCTCCAAAATTCTCCAGTTGTCAGAGAAACACTCCCACAAATCCCTTTGTGTTTCCCAACAGACAAGGTTCCATGAGGCCCTGCAGTGTCACAATGATCCCTTGATGCCACGAGTTTCTGTGCTTTCCATGTTATCTTTGGTTCATTGAGAACCTGCATTGTCTCAATGGGCCCTTGATTCTGTGAGGTTTGACAGTGTCACAATGGTCCCTTCAGCTCCATAAGGCCCTGCAGGGTCACAAAGGCCCTTTGATTTAATGGGATTCAGCAGTGTAATAGTGGTCTCTTCATTCCATGAGTTTCCACAGTGTCAGAATGGCCCCTTGACTCCATATGGCCCTGTAGGGTCACAATGACCCTTTGATTCCAAGACATTCCTCAGGATGACACCTGGGAGGTCACCATGGAGGCCTGGGACATCCCATGACCTCACGGCTCTTTAGGAGCCCTGAGAACTTCAACAGGGGGAAGTGTCGGATTCTGCCCTGGGATGGGGCAACCCCGCATGGACGGACAGACTGGGAAGGAGAGGCTGGAAAGCAGTGCTGGGAAAGGGCCCTGGGGGTGCTGGTGGGTGGCCAGTTGGCCCTGAGTCAGCAGTGCCCTGGCAGCCAGGAGGGCCAAGCCTGTGCTGGGGGCATCAGGCCCAGCATGGCCGGCCGGGCCAGGGAGGGGATTGTCCCGCTCTGCTCTGCCCTGGGGCGGCCTCACCTGCACCATTGGGGCAGTCTGGGGGGACACAATGGAAGGGAGAGATTGAGCCATTAGAGAATGTCCCAAGGAGGGCAAGGAAGATGGGGAAGGGCCTTGGGGGGAAGGCGTGTGAAGACACTGAGGGCACTTGGTGTGTTCAGCTGGAGGAGACTGAGGGGAGACCTCAGTGCAGTCACAACTTCCTGAGGAGGGGCAGAGGAGGGGCAGGCCCTGAGCTCTGCTCTGTGGGGACCAGGGACAGGACTGAGGGAATGGCCTGAAGTTGTGTCATGGCAGGGTCAGGTTGGATCTTAGAAAAAGATTCTTCCCCCAGAGGGTGGTTGGGCATTGACCAGGCTCCCCAGGGCAGTGGGCACAGCACCAAGGCTGACAGAGCTCAAGAAGTGTTTGGATCATCCTCTCAGGATCATGGTGTGACTCTTGGGCATAGTCCTGTGCAGGGCTAAGGGTTGGACTGGATGATCCTTGTGGGTCCCTTCCAACTCTGCACATTCTGTCATTCTGTGATTATCAACTCTGTGTTCAGCACAAACCCAAAACACAGCCCTGCACCAGCCACAGGGAAGAAATTTAACTGTACTCCCCCTGAAACCAGCACACCCTTTATGGGCTCTCACAGAAACATCCCCCAGTCCATTTGCCACCTGGAACCAGTGACTCTGAGTTCCTGCTTCCCCAGCCCCAGGGATGGTCTCCTTGTCTGTTCATTCCTCCACACTCTCTTCTCAGAGATTTGGCTGCTTGCCATCTGAGCTGCTGGGTCATGTCTTATTATAACATTTTAATAAGCCATAAAAAACAATCTAATGATGAAAGAAAGTCTATCTGAATGGCTCTCATAAACCTGTGCACAGCCTTGCTTACCTTTAAAGATCCTTTACTTTGTCATTTGGTAACATTTTCACTACCAAGTTTTGCTGTGCAAAATTAAAATGTGGCACTGGAATTAGAAATAACATTCTCTTACTGCTCAGTCTTAAATGAGCAGTGAAACTCAGATGCAGTTTTATTATTCTATAACAAAGTAGATTTGTTAATATTAGGCACAACTTGACAATAAAATTGAAAAAGTATAAAATGTGCTGGATATTGACCTTTTCCTTATTTCTCAGTAATCTCTCACACAAACTCTGTATTGGATTTACTCACTTCCCTGAAGTCTTTCTGCTGGTTAGGCCCCAAACCTAATCCATCTGTTTGCAAGCAAACTGATTCAAGTTTAACTATATTTTTGAGTTGTGAGGTTTATGGGATTTCTCTTTTCTTTGTTTTTGTTTTTCTTTTCCTTTAAAATGGTATGGATGTCACTCTACACTCTTCTTACTCAACAGCTACACCTACACATCTCTCAAGATCAAGAGTTGTTGGGCTGTCACATTACAATTAAAAACTGGCTTAAATTAATTGTTTCCACTGGTATTTATTCAACCAAAGCTAATTCTGGAGGATGGCCATGAAAAGGGAATGCAAAAGGGACACACCTACA
>NW_020886033.1:0-7859 GCF_003945725.1 Corapipo altera
GGGACAGTGGTGTCCTCCTAAGCAGTTTTGCAGAAAAGGACCTGGGCAGGGGCAGATGGTCCTTGCAGACAATGAGTTGAGCCCAGTTGAGCAGTGTGCCCTTCTGATAAGGAACACTGACAGTACTCGGGGCTCCTTGAGCAAGTGTGGAGCCAACAGGCTGAGGGAAGGGACTGTTCCCCCTGTACAGCACTCAGTGAGCCCAACTTGGCAGCAGTGTGTCCAGCTTTGGGCTCCCTGGGGCAAGGCAGGCATGGACACTGTGGAGTGAGTCCAGTGGAGAGTCACCAAGATGACAAAGGGGCTGGAGCACAGGGTAGAGGAGGGAAGGCAGAGAGAGCTGGGCTTGTTCAGCTGAAGAAGAGATCCATGAAGGGCAGTCGTACTGCAGGGTGCAACTACCAAAGGGGAGAGTATGGGGAAGGCAGGGCCAGGCTCTGCTTGGAGGTGCACAGTGAGAGGACAGGAGACACAGGCTGCCACCAGGGAAACTGCAGTTATTTGTTAGGGGAAGAAAAACTTCACCACCTTGAGGGTGGTCACACACAGAAATGGGGCCTGGAGGAGCTGTGGAATCCCCGTTGTTGGAGATATTCAGAACTCAACCTGGCAGGGCCCTGAGCAACCAGTTCTGAGTTGGCCCTGTTCCAAGTAAAGGTTTAAACCAGATGACCTCTAGGGGTACATTCCCACCTTAAATTGTCTGACTGTCCATGAGATAGCAGCCAAGTCTCTGTCACAATTGTAGTATGAGTTATTGATGCAGTGTATATCCATACTGCAAACATACTTCATTTAATGCACCATTGGCATATATATGACATAGCACAAGCATCAGTTCAGATTAATTGCCCTTCTTGTCAGGGTATTGAGAAAAGGCTGTTAGGCAAAGAATTATGCTAAATTTCTTTCATAGCTTTGTTTCTCAGCAGAGTAAACTGGCCTGTACTGACATCAGTGTATTTTCAGTTTGACTGCTGAATATGGCTCTCTGTGTTTTGTATACAACTTATTTTGTCATCAGTATATCTATATTTATACACAAATGCTACCTATGTGTTTTTCATATTAGTTATGCAATATATTCATAATTTCTTATTTATTCCTCCTACATTTCTGTTTTGAGTGTATGCTTGCAGTACAAAAATCAAAATGTTAAGTAAGTCTTTCTGTAAGCTCATTATCGAGTTTGTTTGGCATTTGCTCTGAATTTTGTCCTGTTGGCAGTAGAGAAACTGAGTGGATGTTGGAGCCATTCAGTCTAATTCTTTTTCTGCTGGAAAAGGCTGTAGGAATATCCTGTGACCTTTTGTTTAACTTCATTTATGAAGTTTTGTTCTCATGGTGTTTCTAATAGCATGTTCAGTAATACAGCATTACAAAATTGTGCAACACTGCTGGGGGGAAAAAAGAAATCCAAACTCCTTTTTAAAGCAAATAAGTACTTTTAATTTTTTTAGGACCATAATACCTCGATTAGAATTGTTGTAATAAGCTTTTTTGTTTAGTTTGGTAGATTAAATTTATCAGTCCCATACTTTTTAGAGTACTTATTGATCTTGTAAACTGATAGTTTATCAACAACTATGCAAATTCGTACTGAAGTACTGATAGCATTAGCTTTGTTTTTAAATGGATGATCTGGCAAGATGTCTGTTGCAAGGGAGAACATCTGCATCAGAAGCTTGTGGAAAGTTCTGATGGCTTCTGTTTTGATGGAAGAAAGCAGAGAAATTGAAAACCTTCTATTACAATTCCAATTGTTCTTCATATTTAGAAAGTGAGTCTGAAGATAGTTCAGATGATGAACCTTTAATTAAAAAACTGAAGAAACCACCCACAGATGAAGAAGTGAAGGAAACTGTCAAGAACTTGTTGGCCAATGCAAACTTGGAGGAGGTCACAATGAAACAAATTTGCAAGGAGGTAAGCAAATATGATTTTTCAGTCTGTCTTTAGGCAGTGTATTGTTTGTGAACTGACTTTTATTATAATTTCAGATGGAGGCTTGTACTCTGCATCATGGTTCAGAAACTAAGTAGTTTTGCATTGATTTACTTAATTACTAACATCTACAATGAGAGCTTTTATCTTAAGGTATACAACACTGATACAAACTTTAGAAAGGAAATACCCAAAGAAAAATTAACTACATGGAAAGTAGCAGTATTACCTCCAAAACAACTGCCACATTTCTCAGTTGAAAATATTTGAGATGTTGAGACAGTGGAGCAGCTTGTTGCTGTCTACAGGGGAGGGCTGTGTCCTGCTCCCTGTACATTTCTGCTGCCCACCTTGCTCTCATTCCTCATATGTCCTCTTTGAGTCTGTTCAGCTGCCATCTGTCAGCAAAAATTGAATAGTTCTCAGCTGAGTTAGTGAGTTGGATCAGTTCAGCAAGAAATCCATTATTTGTCAGGACAGGTAGGAACCATGTGGCCAGAGAAGGGAAAGGTGGGAAAAGTGACCAAAACAGAGAAAATGCATTTACCTTGATATTTTCTGCAGTCAGTTAGCTCACATGTTTGGGTTTCCCGGTACCAAGAAGTAGTCTTGAGAAAGTTAAACGAGAAATTATTCTTATGAGAAAATTGCATGTTTATATTCTGTGCAAACTTTTTGTCGTGTTTATAGTAATTCTAGAAGTCTGAAATTTGGTACAGTGTAATGAAATGCCCTGTGTTGGCATCTGGTTTTTGTTCCTTTAGTCCTCTAGCATCCTGTTAACCAAAGAATAGCTGTAGAATAGCACTCAAATATGCTGACTATTCTGTTAGTCTCTTGAAAGGATAACAATTCTACTTATTATCAGATCCCAAGGCTTACTTATTTTTTATTAATTGTTTAGCTTTCCACACTAATGTAGGGATATCTGACTACTTAGAGAGCACTCTAAACAAAGCTCAGAGAATTCTTACTTGTGTGACATGGCAAGCTAGGCATTTCAGTTTGTTGGTGTGAAAAATTACAGTACCAGTTTAGTCAGTGACCAAATATAAAACAATACATGTATTTAAATATTTATGTGGTCAAAATAAGGACAGGAAAATAAGCCTGTCTCTTTCCATAACTAACAGAGGGTATTTTGGCTGTTGTAATACTAGAAGTACACAAACAGTTTTTGCCCTAATTTCATTTAAGCTCCTTGTATTCATACAGTGCATTGAATGAAAGTAATTTGAGGTTTGTTTTTTGGTTTTACTTTTTTTAGGTCTATGAAAAATATCCTAGTTATGATTTATCTGACAGAAAAGACTTCATTAAAAAAACAGTCAAAGAGGTAAAGACTTTATCATTTAGAAAACATTCTGGGTTGGGTTGGGTTTTTTTCTTCAGCCTATTAGCAACTGGCCTGGCATCTTGTTACACTAATTTTAATAGCCTCCTGTATAATATTGGAAGTTTAGTGCTCTGCTAAAACTTAAAACCTTTGATTTTTGGTTTTGGGGTGTTTTTTTCCCTTTTATATCCCTCTTTAAAAAAAACAATTGCTTCATACTCTATTTTCTTAGCATGCTGCTACTACTCTTGTGAATTTTTTGGCAAGCAGAACTAAAAGTATCATAATTTTTGATAACTATTACTCTGAAAGCTACGAGTTTGCTTTAAATTACAATCTTGTCTGCAAAATGCACTCTTAATTCATGCACCAGCCACATACACTCATACATAACAATGCATGAGGTTGTACAGGCTCTGCAGACCTGTAAGTTAAAGCAAAAGGGAATACAGACAGATAGCTTTTCTCTCTGTCTGTGCTCCTGGTAAGTACATTTATACTGATCTTGCCTTTGAGTTTGCTTTGCTGAAGATTAGGTGTTATCTACTGCATTCATGACACAGGGTTTACTGTCCAATCTGTGGTTGGTAATTTATAAAAAAAAAAATGTGCTTACTTTTGCTTCCCCTAAAACTAAAAATGGAACTGTAAAAGTGAGGCTCGCGTAGAGAAGTTAGTAAAGTAACTGTTCTTTTTCCTGTGGGTTCATTTGCAGATGTTGATATATGGCTATCTAGAATAGCTGTGTCTATGGGATGTGCATACATGTGTCACTATCATGAGAGAGCAATTTGTCTGCTGTAGGGGATGTTCTTGGGGTTTTTGTGATAGCAAAAGCAGAGTGTGTTTTCTTGATAGTTTGGTACAAAAGGAGAGGTTGTATGTAATTGGATTGAGAGAAAGGAGGAAACTAATACACTTCTACACTAATACACTTCTCTTTTCAGTTGATCTCATGATCTGATTTGACTGTGGGCAATGAAGATTCCTGGTTTAATGTTCCCATGGATTTGAAGATCTGATAGGCACCAGCAAAAAGAATGTGTCTTACCCTCACGGTATTTAGTCAGAGCTAATTCTGCTGATCTAATGTTAAGAGTGTTAATGTAAATTGCTTTGTGTATCTTTTTTTTTCTTTTTAAACAGAACTGCATTTGATGCAATTTTTAGTTGAACATACTTAAGTTTCATGCATGGCAGTAAATGTTCCCTTTTTTATAGTTTTGTACATTTTGAATTGCGTTGTATAACTAGATTCATTAGAAGCCATCATAGCTTTTTAGAGTGGATTACTAGCTTGCAGGAGACTTTAAAATCAAGTAAGATGAAAGCTGCTTATCTACACGTTTACATGCAGAGACTGGAATATTGCAGTATTGGTTGCAAAGATATTCTGAAGACATATTCATTCTGAAAATAATAAGAGTTAATCACATGTTAATCTCTTATATTCTGATACATTCTACAGGTGCAGAATTATTCTGAATATAGATTACAGTCTTGCATGTGTAGGCATTGAGAGAACTATCAAAGCGTGGTATCTAATTGGCATATAGATGTTATTTTTGTACTTTCAAAAGGCTTTTTGTTGTGTATATAAAGTTATTTTAAGTTGCTTTATGCAAATCAACTTTTTAATCTTGTTGTCTTTGAATTTGTGACATGAAATGTCAATGTTCAGCAGTGAGGCGTTGATGGAAAGTGGTATGCAGAAGTTTCATGAAGTTACAAATGAGCCGAGGTTTCACCATGTTTGTCCCATCTTACCTTGTACAGAAACTAAACTGTAATTTTATACCTGTAGTTTAACTTTGTACAAAGACTACAGACATTGTTTCAGTGTCTTGGATGTAATAAATAAAATCCCTCCAAAGCTGATAGGAAAATTTCTAAAGTTCACTTCGCAAAAAATCTTCTACGTGAGCATCTTGACTTGGTGACCCAGCATCTCTCAGAAGTAGGTATCTGACATGTACAGCTGGGAGGCTTTGACAGCTTTGGAAATCCACAGTGGCGCTTCCGAATCAGACAGCGCTGATGTACCTATGCGTGGTTAACCTCAGGCTTTTCTGAACCTGAGCCTTGGTGCCTCAACATGGACAATGGTACTTTTAAGCCTGCAGTCCTGAACTTTGGCTGGCAGCTTTTAGGATCGAAGTGAACTCGTTGCATAAGTTTTTATTGTTTGGGTTTTCTCTCCTCTACACCTTGTTGCTGATATGGGAAGTCTTACACTTAAAATCATGAAACTAAGAGTTGTCGAAATGTGGGCTGCCATTAACACCACGAGCACAGACTCCCTCTGACTAGTATTGCTGGAAAGACAAAGTGTATTTTTCTGAATTTTGTTATTGTACAGTTGAGAAATAAGGGTTCATACATGATCTAAATTCTGAAATTGTTCAGCCAGTTAGACTGTTCATCTTCACAGACTTCTGAATTTCTTTATGTGTAATCATTTATAATAAGGCTGAATGTAACGGGGATTTTTTGTATTCAATAAATGACTTTCACAAAAATGTAAATCAATTTTGATCTAATATTTGCTTACATGTATAGTAAAAAAAAAACCCCAAACCTGTACATAAACAAGGTTGTTTGTCTTTATCTCATCTGCTAGAAACTACTGGCTTCTCTGCTTGGAAGATAATACTGGTGAAATGTATGTCCTTGCACCAGGATAAGAATTTGATCAACCTCTTCTGTGAGGTTGATCTTGTTTTGGTTTGGTTTGTTTTTTTGCTGTTTGTTTTTCTCTGAACTGTCTTAGCAGAAAGAGCACTTTTTCACTTGCAATTAAAAACATCAAAAACTTCCAAGTCATGCTTAAGAGCAGAAAGTTACTTATTTTAAGTTTTGTTGGATTTTCCGATTGATATTTTAGAAATACTTGAACTGCCTTTTGATTTTAATGTAAATATACTAGCCAGTTTTAATTATGTGGGTCAGAAAGTGTCTTTAAGATGAGCAACTCCCAAGTATAAACTTTTTTTTAATAGTGTAAATTCTACTTACAAAGGGATAGCAGACTTCTGTTTATGCCACTTTGGAATTGCACAGCTAGAATGGGAATGAACTTGACATCCTTTAAATGCTTTGTTTAAATTTCTTAACAACTCAATATAGTCCTCAACAGAGAAGAAATGTGAGCTGTTTTCCTGATAATACATACCAGTCTGGATGCAGCTGATACAAGATTCCAGTTCTTTCTGCAACTGGGAGAAAGGATGCAAGACAATACTAAAAGGTAAATAAAATGCCCTGCTTCTCCTGATTCTATTGAATTAGAAACACAGATTATTAAGGATTTAAATCCTGTACAAAGAGGTTGATAAAAAAATAGAAATGGGTTAACTGGATAAAAGGTAACTGAATAAACAGTTATACCTCTTCAGGCATACACCTTCCAGATGCTTAAGGTAATGCCCTCACCATTGACTCTAACAAAAATAGTCCCAACATCTTGATTTGATTGCTTACAGCATAATTCCTACAATCCAGTGTATTGGTTCCTCTGTTTAGTTAAGTCTTTGGTATTCAGTATTTTAGTTGGTGACCTGCAAAACCACATAAGTTAACCTGAATGACTTGCTGATACAAGGAGCTGTTCTTATGAGTGAGCTTGACCTTTGAGGTCACAGCGTATGGGCCCTGTAGGATAAGGAAGATGGAGAGAATGAGGGGGGGGGAGAGAGAAAGATCAGAAATTTTGAGTGAAGAGAGGTTACATGTCTTTAGGAGCTATGTGGTAACCCATGGTATACTGCTCAGGCTTGTCTAACCAAGATGAAATTAGGAAGACACAACTTTAAGTGCCATCTCACTTTTGTCCAGAAGCTCTGGACTAACAGCCCTCTTGTACTTGAGCAGGCTGCTTATAGGATCTGTGTTCCTTCTGCATTATCCTGTTATAAGGCACATGACAAAACAAGATCTAAGAATTGTCTGAGTTTATATTAGCCACTGCTAAGCTGGTCTTAAAACTAACCCTTTTGGAAGGCCAGTGCTTAATGTAGACAAATAATACCCCTGGCTGTCAGCATGGTGATTCCAGTAAGGTTTATTAGCTCTGTTGCTGATTTAGAGAGAGGATGGCTCATGACCACTGTGCAGATCTAATCTTTCCAAATCAGAGAGTTAGCTATAATCAGCTGTATTTGTTTGACCTGAGCTAGGTGAAAGCATTGGAGAAAATAGTTCTGGTGGTAATTTAGGGAAAAGAGTGGAAAAATCTATAAGGCACCTGAATACTGTCTGAAAAACTTGCACTAACACATCTAGTATAATCAATATTCCAGTTGCTGAAAAACATCTTGAATGTTGGCAGGTGTGGTGTTTTCCTTTTGCAAAGAAGTGTCTTTTCTGCCTTTGAATTCAGAACTATTTAGTAAAGCAAGAAGGTGGAAATTACAGGTCTAAAGATTTATTCTTGACTTGCAGAAAAATGGGCTGACAGGAATCTCATAAAGGTCAACAAAAACAAATGCAGCATCCTGCTTCTGGAATGGAGTGATTCCATAGTAGTGTGTGTAGGGACAGTGGTGTCCTCCTAAGCAGTTTTGCAGAAAAGGACCTGGGC
>NW_020886034.1:0-7855 GCF_003945725.1 Corapipo altera
CCAATGTGGTCTTGAGCACTTCCAGGGATATCACACAGTAGTGATCCTTGTGTAGTGATCCTTGTGTAGTGCGTGGCAATGCTGCAAAGGTGAATTTGTGTGTGTTTGTCAGGAAAGGAGGGTCACCAACAGCTCATTCACTCCCCCAGTGTCACTACAGGTGTGTTTAGGAGCTGTTCAGGACTGAGTCCAGCACCTGCCTCTTATTTTTACCACCCTTCTCAACTAAATAATCTCAACTTGCTCTTACTTATGTCAAGAATACATTCTGACTCAGATAGCACTTTTATTCCTTTAGGAAAGTATTGACTTGATATTGAAATTGTCCCAAAACTGCAGGAAAAAAAAAAAAAGCTGACTATTTAACATGTCAGAGGTCAGTTTGTGCATGTTCTGATCCTGCCTCAGGTCTGATGTCATTCCTGTTGTCTATTTTCTGGGCTCCAGGTCCTGCCTGAGTGGTGTTTATGGAGAACACAAACAACTGGACCCAGTTCATCCTCCACAGACTGACATAAGACAGGACAGGAGCAGAAGTCTGCTTCTTGTTCTTTCTACTCTTCTACACCACTATCATTTTTGGAAACCTGCTCATCATCATGACTATAAAGACAAGTGACTGCTGAACTCTTCCATGTACTTCTTCCTCAGCTATTTGTCTTTTGTAGACATTAGTTACTGCACTGTCTCAGCTCCCAAACTCATCCATGACCTTCTCGTGGAGGAGAGGACCATCTCCTTTGCGGGCTGTATGGCTCAGCTGTTCGAGATCCCAGGGTCCTCAAATACTCCCCTAGGAGGTCCACTGCCAACAACTGGAAGACATGCAAATTAATGCCCACCTCCAAAAACCACTCCTGTACAATAAACAGGAAATTATGCCTATTACTGGTTGGATCAACTTTATTTCAAGGAATCCTGAGACACTGGTTTGATGTCACAGGTGACCCTTATCAGGGCAGCAGTCTGAGCATGGCTAAAGAGCACAGACATGGTTGATATGTCTATTGGAGCCCCTCTGCTCTGAAGACAGGCTGGGACAGCTGGAGGTGTTCAGCCTGCAGAAGAGAAGGCTCTGGGGAGACCTTAGAGCCCCTTGCAGTGCCTGAAGAGGCTCCAAGAGAGCTGGACAGGGACTTTGGACAAGGGCCTGGAGTGACAGGACAAGGAGGACAAACCATTTCCAGTACAGAAATGTAGAAATGACCCCAGAATCTCACAACCCTGGGCAATGCCCTTCTACTGCAAATTGACTGGCTGTGGTCAAGGCATGAATTTTCTAAAAACTTCTATTGGCCCTAAAATTTTGGAAAGGGAAGCAGAGGAATGAGATGTCCTTAAAATAGTTGACAATTCACTCATTTGCCTGAAGGTAACTGGTGACACATGGAGATGAAATACAGCAGCAAGTCCTTGGCACTTTATGATGGCAATAAACTTAGAAGTAAAACATCATTACATGGACAAAAAAGTGTTAGAATTTCTCCATATGTCCATCAGAATAGGAAGACAAAGAGGTAACCAGGACTGGCAGAAGAGGAAGGGTTTGTCTTCACTCTGTAAAACTAAACCCAGGGGTGCAGCCAATAAGATTTTCTTTCTGGATTGGAGGAGCAGCTCCTGAAGATGGAGCAGAAATGGCCTTCAATTTCAATAATCACATTCATTGTTTTTAGAGATTACATGCTTTCAGAGACTAGATTCTAGGCTTTAAAATTCATGCCATGAGTTTGATTCCTTGGCTGGCTGCTGGATACCCCCACAGCCCCTCTCTCACTCATCCTCAGTTGGCTATGGGAAGAAATTAAAAGAAAAAATTTGTGTGCTGAGATGAAGATGAGGGATCTCTTCTCAATTAACACCATGGCTGGAAGAATCAGTTCAATCTGATTTGAACTTTAGCCACAGTTCTCAGTGACATACCCCCACCAATATGATGGTCTGCCCAGACCTTCCTTTGACTTGGGGAGTGAACATTCATATTTGGTCATGTTTACATCTCATCCTGATGAGGCATTGATCCAGTCTATCCCTGGGAAACCAAGACTCCCTGTCCTGGCCCTGAAGCTCTCTGATCTCAAGCAACATTTCCCGCTGCCTCACACTGGCTCAATGCACAGATTAGTGGTAGAACCTTACATTTACCATTTTATTACTAGAAACTTCAGGCTTTGTTTCACACAAAGCTCTTCTGAGTGCTTAGAAATGTGTGGTGTTTTCTCCTCTCTTCATCAACCTCCAGGACTCCACTCACAAAAGGTCCTCAAGTGACTTGGGACCCAACCAAGGGACCCAACCAGCAAAACTATTAATAAGGCCCTCAGGGACCTGCTTGGAGTTTGCTAATGACACATTTCTCTCAGGTCCAACTCTCTTTTGCCTGTGTTTAGTCCCCAGTATGTTCCAGGAGTACTTATAGGCTGTGCTGGGGTGGGGTGACTTCAGGGAGAAGGAAGATGCGGGAAATGCAGAGCTCAGTTCCAAAAGCCTTGGAGATGTTCCCTCATTGGATCTCTCAGTATGACAGACAGAAAACAGGGCATTGATGCCATCACAGTTAAACCTGCCTGGCAAGAAAAAAAACTGCCTTGAAGAACTCCTGAAGCAAGTTTCGATGCAATAAGAAAAATAAGAGCAAGGGTACGGGAATTACAAGCAGGAGGAAGAAGAGTGGAACAATTTCCTGACCTGTCAGATGAAGAACTCGGAACATGGAGTGAATGATTTCAAATGTTTTCAGGCAACAAATGTGGAGTTCTCTCTTTTCCTAATGTTCTTCACGTCAGCCATGGGGTATTAAAGCACAATGTGTGTGGTGGTGTTTGTTTATGTGAAAGGCAGAGAGAAATCCTTGGTAAAGTGTTGAAAAATATGCAGAAACATGTAAATGCTGAATGTTGGCCATTGGGATCCTTTAAGGCAGCTTTATTTAATGATGATGGCATCCTAGACATCTGGCCTGGGGCAGGTATCTGCTCTCCATTTACACTCAGGGACAGAGGGACAATCTTTGATGGGCTAAATCATCTCACTAGGGTGTAATGACCTAAAAAAGGTCAACTGAGCCATGTCTTTAAGGTGTTTCTTCCTCTTTCTTGACTACACAGGGAGGCAGAGCTGCTACACACCAACTGTGATGCCTGTTCTGAGCTCCCTGTCTAGTACAACCTCAGGGTGGCTGTAAACTCTTCACCCTTTCTGCACCTCTGGAAAACTACAGAGCCTGTGGGAAAGAGAGAGGGAAAAGTAGGATCATTTCTAAACTGATGTCGTGATTTGCAGAGAGATATTCTGAATTCTGTGCTTGAGATCTACCAGAAAGGGGGAGAAAATAGAGCAAGACCTGAGGAAAGTGCAAAAGGCAAGAGGTAGGTAAGAAAAACAGACTCTGGTTTCTTGCTAGTAACCTCCTGCTTGCTGAGTTAGAAACTCTTGGACAGAAATGAGCAGCAAAGGAATTTCCTGGTGAGATTGTAAATGGAAATGGGCATTCCTCTGCTGGTCCCATTTGAACCTCCCCAAGACAGTGAATGTGTTTGTATACTGGAGAACTTTAAGAATTCCTTTAAAAAATAAAGAGGTAGAGAAACTGGGCAGGGGTTTGCAGCTTCTGCTTTGTTAGAGACCCCAATTTTTGAGGGGAGAGCATGTTCTGATAACAGCAGGCCTAAGGGAGCACTCAAGCTTCCAAACAGCTGCTGGCTCAGGGGAGAGCATTTCCAGTGAGGAATGTGGCTTCTGTGCACATATTTCCAGTTTCAGAGTGGATGAGCTAACTAGAGAGTCCTTTCCTTAATTTAGAGGAGAGCCATTAGGAAAAAAACATGCAACAGCTCGTGCTTGAGCCATGTATTGTAGAGAAGATGCTTGAGCATGGCAGGATTTACTTCCATCCTAGCCCTTCCAATTCCCAGCAGATAAAAGGACACTGTAGCATTTTTCCAGCTCTCTATTCTGTGAGAGTAGGATGTGGTGGAATTGCCATCTCCTCAGGGTTTGAAGTGATATGTGCATGTGGCACTTGGGGACATGTTTTAGTGGTGGGCTTGGCAGTGCTGAGGGAAGGGTTGGACTCCATGATCTCAGAGATCTTTTCAACCTCAATGATTCCACAGTTCTGGGATTCCTCCCTGACAGAATGGGAGTGCACATTTGTCACAACAACTACAGTGTAGGAAAACAGTGGGTTCAGGGGTGAGGGTCAGTGTGGAGGGGTCAGAGACCTGAAACAGGGAGCGGGAAGGCAGAGGAGCAGGGGACAGTGCTCTTTGCAAACGCTGCTCACTGTGATTTAAGACATGACACTGTGCTTTCTGTAGCAGGAAAAACAGCAGCAAATGCATGCTGCTGTCACCATCCATGACCCTTGGAGCTGTAGCACATTCCCTTCTCTTCCTGGACAGCCCATGACTGCCCCCAACACCTGTGCCATGGGAGCCTGAGCTGCAGCCATGGAACGGAGCAACTTCTCCCAGGTGACTGAATTCATCCTCCTGGGGCTCTCTGACACCAGAGAGCTGCAAGTCCTCTTCTTCACTATCTTCTTCTTGGCCTACACCATGGTTTTGCTGGGGAACCTTCTCATCATTGTGACAGTCAGGACAGACCCCAAGCTCTCCTCACCCATGTACTTTCTCCTCTGCAACCTGTCCTTCATTGATATCTGCGGGACCTCTGTCACCGTTCCCAGGATGCTTGTGGACCTGCTCTCCCGCAGGAAGGCCATTGTGTTTGAAGGCTGCATCGCCCAGCTCTTCTTCCTGCACTTTGTTGGCTCCTCGGAGATGTTCCTCCTCGCCGTGATGGCCTACGACCGCTACACGGCCATCTGCAAGCCCCTGCACTACACGGCCATCATGAGCCGCTGGGCCTGCTGGCTGCTGGTCTGCTCCTGCTGGGCAGGGGGGTTCCTCCACTCCATCACCCAGACTTGGCTCACAATCCAGCTCCCCTTCTGCGGCCCCAACACCATCGACAGCTACTTCTGCGACGTGCAGCCCGTCGTCCGCCTGGCCTGCGCCGACATCTACCTCACCCAGTGGCTCATGGCCTCCAACAGTGGCCTCATCTCCCTGGGCTGCTTCCTGCTGCTGCTCACCTCCTACACGCTCCTCCTGCTCTCCCTCCGGGGACGCCTCACCCAGGGCCACTGCAAGGCGCTCTCCACCTGCGCCTCGCACCTGCTGGTTGTCACCCTCTTCTTCCTGCCCTGTATCTTCATCTACCTGAGGCCCCCCCTGCACCTTCCCCTTCGACAAGTACGTCTGTGTCATCTACACCATCTTGTCCCCGCTGATGAACCCCCTCATCTACACCCTGAGGAATAACGAGGTGAAGGAATCCATGAGGAGGCTGTGGAAGTGCTGCAGAGTCTTCTGAGGCTTGCACCTGGAGGGATGTTCCTACAGACTGATGGCTTGGTGACTAATGCCTACACACTTCAAATTAGGTGTGTGGATATATACACACATATATAAAACTATTAATATTAAAAATCTGTGTTGAAAAACTGAAGCTTTCTAAAATATTAAAAATCCATCTTGAAAAACCAAAACCTTTTAAACTGTTTCATTTGTGTGGGATCATAAGTTTCAAATAAATAAATCCAGCACAAGCATTTTCTCCCTCTCTGCCGTGCTGTTACTGGGCTGTGGCAGCAGATGGCAGAGGCACATGCACTTAGTGTCCTCAAATTCCCCCACTGACACCGATGTTCTCAGCTGAAGGCAGAGATGGTGCAGACATTGTTTGTAGGATTTTCTTCAGACATATAAGGATGGGAATGCTTTTAACCTTTCAGAACACAATCCTAATTCTCTCACTGAAGTGCATTATTAAAAACATATAAGGGACAATATATAGAGGAAGGAGAGGGATTTTGGACAAGAACATGCAGTGACAGGCCAAGGGGGAATGGCTTCACACTGACAGAGGGTGGGTTTCAAGTGGATGTTAGGAGGAAATTCTTCCCTATAAGGGAGTGAGGCCCTGGCACAGGATGTCCAGAGAAGCTGTGGCTGCCCCATCCCTGCAAGTGTTCAAGAACACGTTGGACAGGGCTTGGAGCAACCTGGGCTAGTGGAAGGTGTCCCTGCCAGTGGCAGGGGCTGGGACTGGATGATTTTTACAGTTCCTTCCAATCCAAATCAGCCAGGGATTCTATGATCCTATGAAGGAATGACCCAATCCAGCATTCTGCCTGGGGAGATAACAACAGTGTTTGGAGAAGAAGATTAAGGAAAAGGCAGTAGGATTTTGTTCTGTGATGTGTTTTTAATAAGCAACATTTCCACCTCACAGTAATTAAGTTTCTCTACTTCTTCAGCCAACTTTAGCCTTTCTGAGGGCAGCAATGACATCACCAAATCCAGCAGGGCTGGAAGTGCAGTGGCTGCCATCAGGAGAACACCAACCAGAATCATTTAGGATTGGATTCATCTCATCAAAATTAGAATCACAGAATTATTTATGTTGGAAAAGCCCTCTAAGTCCAGCAAGTCCATCCCTTCCCCCAGCACTGCCAAGGCCACCACTAACCCACAGCCCCAAGTGCCACAGCCACAAGGCTTTTAAATCCCACAGGGATGGTGACTCCACCACTGCCCTGGGCAGCTGTGCCAGGGCTGGACAACCCTTCTAGGAAGAAAGTTTTCCCAATATCCAATCTAAATTGTTGCAAAGGAAGTGGGAGGCTTAAATTTTTCTCTTAAATTAGCCCTCACTCTCACACCAGCAGAAAGAGGAGGAAGATCAGAAGCATCAGGGAGTCCCTGATCCTCCTGCTTAAGAGAGATTTCCAAATATCTCCCATCTTGATGCAAGTCAGATTTCATTTGAATGGTGAATTCCTACTTAGAATCATGATTGGATCATCATAGAATGGTTTGCGTTGGAAGGGAGCTTTTTTTCTTCAGTATTAGAGAGAAATGCTGAAATATTGAAATGGCCTCCAGGACAATCAGGGTAAGTTTTAATGGAGAAAAAAATAAAATGTATCACTGTGATAATTTTTAAGAATTCCAATCAAGTTTTTACTAGACATTTCAGAATGTATATTAGAGGAATCACATACAATCATATAATATTTCATAAAATTCTCTTTTAGATGGCATAAAACTGGGCAGGAAATCACACCCAGAGACTGGTCACCCAGTTTTGGACTACATGTTTTGTGTTCCAATGACATCTTCCAGCTCAGCTTTAACAAAAAAACCAAATGAAAATTCCATCTCTTTGGGAGTTGGTGTCTCAGTACAAGGGTGGGAGTTGGAATAGCCTGGTCCAGTGGAAGGTGTCCGTTCCCATGGCAGGGGGTTGGAATGAACGAGCTTTAAGGTCCCTTCCAACCCAAACCACTCTAGGAAGACAAGCAATTCAATGCAATTGATTTTTCTCTCCAGGAAACATCTTGGCATGACTTTAATAAGGCCTCAGTTGGTGCTGTTAAAAAGTTGGGGCCTGACAAATTGCAAAGGTGCAACTTTGGCAGCTGAGTTTGGAAGTGCCTGGAAATTGGCTCCACTGCGCATCATTAAAACCACAAGTTCTTTCTCTCCTGGAAATTAGCAGCTCTGAGCTCACTGTCATCTAGAGGACTGGGAAAAATGGCCTCAAAGGGCCAAAGAATTCCCTTGATAACTGCTAGGATCTCTACAATGCTTTTGTTAAATGGCAAGTCAACTGAAGAAATCCTTCTCTAATCAATTTTGTTTCAAGACCATGGGACTGAAACACAAATGGACATCAGAGAAAAGGGACTGCAGTCAGTCTGGGCTCACCATAAGCATTTCTAGGTGGAAAACTCAAGGCTTGACAAAGCTGGGTAGTCCCAGCAATGGTCAAAATCAAATCCCTT
>NW_020886035.1:0-7853 GCF_003945725.1 Corapipo altera
GCCCAGGTCCTTTTCTGCAAAACTGCTTAGGAGGACACCACTGTCCCTACACACACTACTATGGAATCACTCCATTCCAGAAGCAGGATGCTGCATTTGTTTTTGTTGACCTTTATGAGATTCCTGTCAGCCCATTTTTCTGCAAGTCAAGAATAAATCTTTAGACCTGTAATTTCCACCTTCTTGCTTTACTAAATAGTTCTGAATTCAAAGGCAGAAAAGACACTTCTTTGCAAAAGGAAAACACCACACCTGCCAACATTCAAGATGTTTTTCAGCAACTGGAATATTGATTATACTAGATGTGTTAGTGCAAGTTTTTCAGACAGTATTCAGGTGCCTTATAGATTTTTCCACTCTTTTCCCTAAATTACCACCAGAACTATTTTCTCCAATGCTTTCACCTAGCTCAGGTCAAACAAATACAGCTGATTATAGCTAACTCTCTGATTTGGAAAGATTAGATCTGCACAGTGGTCATGAGCCATCCTCTCTCTAAATCAGCAACAGAGCTAATAAACCTTACTGGAATCACCATGCTGACAGCCAGGGGTATTATTTGTCTACATTAAGCACTGGCCTTCCAAAAGGGTTAGTTTTAAGACCAGCTTAGCAGTGGCTAATATAAACTCAGACAATTCTTAGATCTTGTTTTGTCATGTGCCTTATAACAGGATAATGCAGAAGGAACACAGATCCTATAAGCAGCCTGCTCAAGTACAAGAGGGCTGTTAGTCCAGAGCTTCTGGACAAAAGTGAGATGGCACTTAAAGTTGTGTCTTCCTAATTTCATCTTGGTTAGACAAGCCTGAGCAGTATACCATGGGTTACCACATAGCTCCTAAAGACATGTAACCTCTCTTCACTCAAAATTTCTGATCTTTCTCTCTCCCCCCCCCTCATTCTCTCCATCTTCCTTATCCTACAGGGCCCATACGCTGTGACCTCAAAGGTCAAGCTCACTCATAAGAACAGCTCCTTGTATCAGCAAGTCATTCAGGTTAACTTATGTGGTTTTGCAGGTCACCAACTAAAATACTGAATACCAAAGACTTAACTAAACAGAGGAACCAATACACTGGATTGTAGGAATTATGCTGTAAGCAATCAAATCAAGATGTTGGGACTATTTTTGTTAGAGTCAATGGTGAGGGCATTACCTTAAGCATCTGGAAGGTGTATGCCTGAAGAGGTATAACTGTTTATTCAGTTACCTTTTATCCAGTTAACCCATTTCTATTTTTTTATCAACCTCTTTGTGCAGGATTTAAATCCTTAATAATCTGTGTTTCTAATTCAATAGAATCAGGAGAAGCAGGGCATTTTATTTACCTTTTAGTATTGTCTTGCACCCTTTCTCCCAGTTGCAGAAAGAACTGGAATCTTGTATCAGCTGCATCCAGACTGGTATGTATTATCAGGAAAACAGCTCACATTTCTTCTCTGTTGAGGACTATATTGAGTTGTTAAGAGATTTAAACAAAGCATTTAAAGGATGTCAAGTTCATTCCCATTCCAGCTGTGCAATTCCAAAGTGGCATAAACAGAAGTCTGCTATCCCTTTGTAAGTAGAATTTACACTATTAAAAAAAAGTTTATACTTGGGAGTTGCTCATCTTAAAGATACTTTCTGACCCACATAATTAAAACTGGCTAGTATATTTACATTAAAATCAAAAGGCAGTTCAAGTATTTCTAAAATATCAATCGGAAAATCCAACAAAACTTAAAATAAGTAACTTTCTGCTCTTAAGCATGACTTGGAAGTTTTTGATGTTTTTAATTGCAAGTGAAAAAGTGCTCTTTCTGCTAAGACAGTTCAGAGAAAAACAAACAGCAAAAAAACAAACCAAACCAAAACAAGATCAACCTCACAGAAGAGGTTGATCAAATTCTTATCCTGGTGCAAGGACATACATTTCACCAGTATTATCTTCCAAGCAGAGAAGCCAGTAGTTTCTAGCAGATGAGATAAAGACAAACAACCTTGTTTATGTACAGGTTTGGGGTTTTTTTTTTTTACTATACATGTAAGCAAATATTAGATCAAAATTGATTTACATTTTTGTGAAAGTCATTTATTGAATACAAAAAATCCCCGTTACATTCAGCCTTATTATAAATGATTACACATAAAGAAATTCAGAAGTCTGTGAAGATGAACAGTCTAACTGGCTGAACAATTTCAGAATTTAGATCATGTATGAACCCTTATTTCTCAACTGTACAATAACAAAATTCAGAAAAATACACTTTGTCTTTCCAGCAATACTAGTCAGAGGGAGTCTGTGCTCGTGGTGTTAATGGCAGCCCACATTTCGACAACTCTTAGTTTCATGATTTTAAGTGTAAGACTTCCCATATCAGCAACAAGGTGTAGAGGAGAGAAAACCCAAACAATAAAAACTTATGCAACGAGTTCACTTCGATCCTAAAAGCTGCCAGCCAAAGTTCAGGACTGCAGGCTTAAAAGTACCATTGTCCATGTTGAGGCACCAAGGCTCAGGTTCAGAAAAGCCTGAGGTTAACCACGCATACGTACATCAGCGCTGTCTGATTCGGAAGCCCCACTGTGGATTTCCAAAGCTGTCAAAGCCTCCCAGCTGTACATGTCAGATACCTACTTCTGAGAGATGCTGGGTCACCAAGTCAAGATGCTCACGTAGAAGATTTTTTGCGAAGTGAACTTTAGAAATTTTCCTATCAGCTTTGGAGGGATTTTATTTATTACATCCAAGACACTGAAACAATGTCTGTAGTCTTTGTACAAAGTTAAACTACAGGTATAAAATTACAGTTTAGTTTCTGTACAAGGTAAGATGGGACAAACATGGTGAAACCTCGGCTCATTTGTAACTTCATGAAACTTCTGCATACCACTTTCCATCAACGCCTCACTGCTGAACATTGACATTTCATGTCACAAATTCAAAGACAACAAGATTAAAAAGTTGATTTGCATAAAGCAACTTAAAATAACTTTATATACACAACAAAAAGCCTTTTGAAAGTACAAAAATAACATCTATATGCCAATTAGTTACCACGCTTTGATAGTTCTCTCAATGCCTACACATGCAAGACTGTAATCTATATTCAGAATAATTCTGCACCTGTAGAATGTATCAGAATATAAGAGATTAACATGTGATTAACTCTTATTATTTTCAGAATGAATATGTCTTCAGAATATCTTTGCAACCAATACTGCAATATTCCAGTCTCTGCATGTAAACGTGTAGATAAGCAGCTTTCATCTTACTTGATTTTAAAGTCTCCTGCAAGCTAGTAATCCACACTAAAAAGCTATGATGGCTTCTAATGAATCTAGTTATACAACGCAATTCAAAATGTACAAAACTATAAAAAAGGGAACATTTACTGCCATGCATGAAACTTAAGTATGTTCAACTAAAAATTGCATCAAATGCAGTTCTGTTTAAAAAGAAAAAAAAAGATACACAAAGCAATTTACATTAACACTCTTAACATTAGATCAGCAGAATTAGCTCTGACTAAATACTGTGAGGGTAAGACACATTCTTTTTGCTGGTGCCTATCAGATCTTCAAATCCATGGGAACATTAAACCAGGAATCTTCATTGCCCACAGTCAAATCAGATCATGAGATCAACTGAAAAGAGAAGTGTGTAGAAGTGTATTAGTTTCCTCCTTTCTCTCAATCCAATTACATACAACCTCTCCTTTTGTACCAAACTATCAAGAAAACACACTCTGCTTTTGCTATCACAAAAACCCCAAGAACATCCCCTACAGCAGACAAATTGCTCTCTCATGATAGTGACACATGTATGCACATCCCATAGACACAGCTATTCTAGATAGCCATATATCAACATCTGCAAATGAACCCACAGGAAAAAGAACAGTTACTTTATTAACTTCTCTACGCGAGCCTCACTTTTACAGTTCCATTTTTAGTTTTAGGGCAAGCAAAAGTAAGCACATTTTTTTTTTTATAAATTACCAACCACAGATTGGACAGTAAACCCTGTGTCATGAATGCAGTAGATAACACCTAATCTTCAGCAAAGCAAACTCAAAGGCAAGATCAGTATAAATGTACTTACCAGGAGCACAGACAGAGAGAAAAGCTATCTGTCTGTATTCCCTTTTGCCTTAACTTACAGGTCTGCAGAGCCTGTACAACCTCATGCATTGTTATGTATGAGTGTGTGTGGCTGGTGCATGAATTAAGAGTGCATTTTGCAGACAAGATTGTAATTTAAAGCAAACTCGTAGCTTTCAGAGTAATAGTTATCAAAAATTATGATACTTTTAGTTCTGCTTGCCAAAAAATTCACAAGAGTAGTAGCAGCATGCTAAGAAAATAGAGTATGAAGCAATTGTTTTTTTTAAAGAGGGATATAAAAGGGAAAAAAACACCCCAAAACCAAAAATCAAAGGTTTTAAGTTTTAGCAGAGCACTAAACTTCCAATATTATACAGGAGGCTATTAAAATTAGTGTAACAAGATGCCAGGCCAGTTGCTAATAGGCTGAAGAAAAAAACCCAACCCAACCCAGAATGTTTTCTAAATGATAAAGTCTTTACCTCTTTGACTGTTTTTTTAATGAAGTCTTTTCTGTCAGATAAATCATAACTAGGATATTTTTCATAGACCTAAAAAAAGTAAAACCAAAAAACAAACCTCAAATTACTTTCATTCAATGCACTGTATGAATACAAGGAGCTTAAATGAAATTAGGGCAAAAACTGTTTGTGTACTTCTAGTATTACAACAGCCAAAATACCCTCTGTTAGTTATGGAAAGAGACAGGCTTATTTTCCTGTCCTTATTTTGACCACATAAATATTTAAATACATGTATTGTTTTATATTTGGTCACTGACTAAACTGGTACTGTAATTTTTCACACCAACAAACTGAAATGCCTAGCTTGCCATGTCACACAAGTAAGAATTCTCTGAGCTTTGTTTAGAGTGCTCTCTAAGTAGTCAGATATCCCTACATTAGTGTGGAAAGCTAAACAATTAATAAAAAATAAGTAAGCCTTGGGATCTGATAATAAGTAGAATTGTTATCCTTTCAAGAGACTAACAGAATAGTCAGCATATTTGAGTGCTATTCTACAGTTATTCTTTGGTTAACAGGATGCTAGAGGACTAAAGGAACAAAAACCAGATGCCAACACAGGGCATTTCATTACACTGTACCAAATTTCAGACTTCTAGAATTACTATAAACACGACAAAAAGTTTGTACAGAATACAAACATGCAATTTTCTCATAAGAATAATTTCTGGTTTAACTTTCTCAAGACTACTTCTTGGTACCGGGAAACCCAAACATGTGAGCTAACTGACTGCAGAAAATATCAAGGTAAATGCATTTTCTCTGTTTTGGTCACTTTTCCCACCTTTCCCTTCTCTGGCCACATGGTTCCTACCTGTCCTGACAAATAATGGATTTCTTGCTGAACTGATCCAACTCACTAACTCAGCTGAGAACTATTCAATTTTTGCTGACAGATGGCAGCTGAACAGACTCAAAGAGGACATATGAGGAATGAGAGCAAGGTGGGCAGCAGAAATGTACAGGGAGCAGGACACAGCCCTCCCCTGTAGACAGCAACAAGCTGCTCCACTGTCTCAACATCTCAAATATTTTCAACTGAGAAATGTGGCAGTTGTTTTGGAGGTAATACTGCTACTTTCCATGTAGTTAATTTTTCTTTGGGTATTTCCTTTCTAAAGTTTGTATCAGTGTTGTATACCTTAAGATAAAAGCTCTCATTGTAGATGTTAGTAATTAAGTAAATCAATGCAAAACAACTTAGTTTCTGAACCATGATGCAGAGTACAAGCCTCCATCTGAAATTATAATAAAAGTCAGTTCACAAACAATACACTGCCTAAAGACAGACTGAAAAATCATATTTGCTTACCTCCTTGCAAATTTGTTTCATTGTGACCTCCTCCAAGTTTGCATTGGCCAACAAGTTCTTGACAGTTTCCTTCACTTCTTCATCTGTGGGTGGTTTCTTCAGTTTTTTAATTAAAGGTTCATCATCTGAACTATCTTCAGACTCACTTTCTAAATATGAAGAACAATTGGAATTGTAATAGAAGGTTTTCAATTTCTCTGCTTTCTTCCATCAAAACAGAAGCCATCAGAACTTTCCACAAGCTTCTGATGCAGATGTTCTCCCTTGCAACAGACATCTTGCCAGATCATCCATTTAAAAACAAAGCTAATGCTATCAGTACTTCAGTACGAATTTGCATAGCTGTTGATAAACTATCAGTTTACAGATCAATAAGTACTCTAAAAAGTATGGGACTGATAAATTTAATCTACCAAACTAAACAAAAAAGCTTATTACAACAATTCTAATCGAGGTATTATGGTCCTAAAAAAATTAAAAGTACTTATTTGCTTTAAAAAGGAGTTTGGATTTCTTTTTTCCCCCCAGCAGTGTTGCACAATTTTGTAATGCTGTATTACTGAACATGCTATTAGAAACACCATGAGAACAAAACTTCATAAATGAAGTTAAACAAAAGGTCACAGGATATTCCTACAGCCTTTTCCAGCAGAAAAAGAATTAGACTGAATGGCTCCAACATCCACTCAGTTTCTCTACTGCCAACAGGACAAAATTCAGAGCAAATGCCAAACAAACTCAATAATGAGCTTACAGAAAGACTTACTTAACATTTTGATTTTTGTACTGCAAGCATACACTCAAAACAGAAATGTAGGAGGAATAAATAAGAAATTATGAATATATTGCATAACTAATATGAAAAACACATAGGTAGCATTTGTGTATAAATATAGATATACTGATGACAAAATAAGTTGTATACAAAACACAGAGAGCCATATTCAGCAGTCAAACTGAAAATACACTGATGTCAGTACAGGCCAGTTTACTCTGCTGAGAAACAAAGCTATGAAAGAAATTTAGCATAATTCTTTGCCTAACAGCCTTTTCTCAATACCCTGACAAGAAGGGCAATTAATCTGAACTGATGCTTGTGCTATGTCATATATATGCCAATGGTGCATTAAATGAAGTATGTTTGCAGTATGGATATACACTGCATCAATAACTCATACTACAATTGTGACAGAGACTTGGCTGCTATCTCATGGACAGTCAGACAATTTAAGGTGGGAATGTACCCCTAGTGGTCATCTGGTTTAAACCTTTACTTGGAACAGGGCCAACTCAGAACTGGTTGCTCAGGGCCCTGCCAGGTTGAGTTCTGAATATCTCCAACAACGGGGATTCCACAGCTCCTCCAGGCCCCATTTCTGTGTGTGACCACCCTCAAGGTGGTGAAGTTTTTCTTCCCCTAACAAATAACTGCAGTTTCCCTGGTGGCAGCCTGTGTCTCCTGTCCTCTCACTGTGCACCTCCAAGCAGAGCCTGGCCCTGCCTTCCCCATACTCTCCCCTTTGGTAGTTCACCCTGCATTACGATCGCCCTTCATGGATCCCTTCTTCAGCTGAACAAGCCCAGCTCTCTCTGCCTTCCCTCCTCTATCCTGTGCTCCAGCCCCTTCGTCATCTTGGTGACTCTCCACTGGACTCACTCCACACTGTCCATGCCTGCCTTGCCCCAGGGAGCCCAAAGCTGGATACACTGCTGCCAAGTTGGGCTCACTGAGTGCTGTACAGGGGGAACAGTCCCTTCCCTCAGCCTGTTGGCTCCACACTTGCTCAAGGAGCCCCGAGTACTGTCAGTGTTCCTTATCAGAAGGGCACCCTGCTCAGCTGGGCTCAACTCATTGTCTGCAAGGACCATCTGCCCCTGCCCAGGTCCTTTTCTGCAAAACTGCTTAGGAGGACACCACTGTCCC
>NW_020886036.1:0-7852 GCF_003945725.1 Corapipo altera
TCCAATAGCTCCATCATCTCAGATAAGTGATACCTCTTACCTCCATCACTCCCAATATCCCTCCAACAGCTCCATTGCTCCTTATCTCCGTCACCTCCAGTATCACCCCCCTGGTTCCATCACCCCCACTATCATCTCCAACACCTTCACCACCCCAAATCAGTGATACCCCGTATTTCCATCACACCAATCTCCCTCCCAACCACTCCATCACCCTCCAACTGCTCCATCACCCCCACTATCCCCCTCCCACAGCTCCAGCACCTCAGACAGGTGACACCCTGTATCTCCATCACCCCCAGCATCCACCTCCATGGCTCCATCATCCTCAATCACCTCCTAAGAGCTCCATCACCCTTGATCAGTGATCCCCCACATCTCCATTCCCCCAACCTCCCTCCAACAGCTGCATCACCCCCAGTATCCCCCCAACAGCTGCATTATCCAAGATTAGTGATCCCCCAAATCTCCATTCCCCCAACCTCCCTCCCAAGAGCTCCATCTCCCCCCCTTGCTCCATTAGTCCCAGTATCCCCCCTCCAAGAGCTCCATCACCCTCCATATACCTCCCCATGGCTCCACAACCCCCAGTATCTCCCCCAACAGCTCCATTCCCCCAATCAACCCCCAAGGCTCCCCCCCATCACACCTTGAGGTGCTTCTGGAGCTGGACCTGGTGCTGGCGCGTGAGGTGCTCGTGCTGCTTCTGGAACTCGGCGAAGAGCAGCTGCTTCTGGAGCTGCTGCTGCTGCTTCAGGGCCACCAGCTCCCGCTGCAGCTGCCGCTCCCGTGCTGCCGCCAGTCCCGCGTCCAACCCTGCAGCCTCTGGCCCCGCTGCCTCCAGCCCCGGCCCCTCCAGCCCCGGCCCCTCTGGCCCTGCGGGCCCACACCGGGTTACCGGGGGGGGGGGGGGGGGGGGGGGATGGGGGTGGCTTGAGGAAGGGGTTCCAGGGGTATGGTGGGGGTAGGGACTTGTTTAAGGGGCGGTATTAGGGTGTCCCAGGGATGTGGGGGAGACACAAGAGTGGTTTGGGGGTGTCCCAGGAATGATAGGTGGGCTGGGACTTTGTTAAAGGGCAGTTTTGGGGTGTCCCAGGGATGGGGGAGGGGAATTAGGGGCAGTTTGGGAGCATCAGTGTGAGTGGAAAAAGCTGGGGGCATTTTGGGGATGTCCTAAGGATGGGGGGGAGCTGGGATCAGTTTTGGAGTGCGCCAGGGATGGAGAGAGGAAATGGGAGTGGCTTTGGGGTGTCCCGGGTATGATGGGAGGGGGGCGTTGGGGGTGTACCGGGAATGATGGGAGTGATAAGACTTGTTTAAGGGGCAGTTTTGGGGTGCCCCAGTGGTGGAGAGGGAACTGAGAGTGGTTTGGAAGTGTCCCAGTGATGATGGGGGGCAGCTGGAACTTCAAGGGATAATATAGGGGTGTTCCAGGGATGGGGGTGTCAACTCAGTGCAGTTTTGGAGTGTCCCAGTGGTGGAGAGGGTAGCTGGGAGCAGTTTGGGGGTGTCCTGGGGATGAGGGGAGGTGTTAGGGGCAGTTTGGGGGTGTACCAAGGATGGGGGAAGAGGCTGGGCATTCCCAGAGATGGGGGGACGGGAGGGGACAGCTCAGGGGCACCTGGGGGGTTGCCGCGGGGGGTCAGTGATCAGCCCCTCCTATGAAGTTCCTGGGGGTCTCCCCCCAGCTTCCAACCCACTGGATAAGCCCGGGATTCCCCCCTTCTCAACCCAGAAAAAACCACATGGAGGTCCCCCCAGTCCAAGCTCCTGCATTTGCAACACAGAACAACCAACCCAAAGGGCAACCGAGGGGCATCCCCCCCTCACCTCCATCAGCAGAGGACATGGGGAGGGGACACAGCGTCCGGGCCACCCCCACCTCGAGCCCTCCCCCTCCCCACGCAAACAGGAAGGCGGGGGCGGGGGGCACGCGCTGAATGTTAATGCAGCCCCTCCCTCCCCTCCCCGCAGCCCCCTCAACCTGGCGCGGCCGCACGTCGGGCACTGACGTGCGCCTGGACGGACCCATGGACGTCACCGTGCGCGGGGGTGGGGCACCCCCAGACCCCCCCCCCCGCTCTGACAGACCCCTCCGGGGCATGCCAGCCTCCCCCGAGGACAGCCAGCCCCCCAAAACCTGCCAGTGCACAGTACCCTGCTGCACCCCCCCATTGCCAACCAGGTCCCCTGATAGACAGTATCCCTCCCAAGCTAACCAGCCCCCCAGCTAGGCAGTACCCCCCCTTCCCCAAGCTAACCAGCCCCCCAAGCCAGGTAGCTTGTCCCCTTCAAACTAACCAGCCCCGCCAGTGCCAACCATTCCCCCCACAAACCAACCAGCCCCACCTCCCCAGTGCCAATCACCCCTTACCAGTACGAGCCAGCCTCCCAAACCAGGCAGCACGCCCCCCCAAACTAACTAGCCCCCCATGTACCAGACAATCCCCCCAGTGCCAACCAAACCCCCGCTGGTATGAGGCAACCCCTAAGACAGGCAGCACCCCCCCAAAATGACCAGTCCCTTCAGTGCCAACCAGCCCCCCAACACACGAAGCAGCACCCCCAGTTTCAACTGGCCCTCCCTCCCCAGCACTAACCAGTCTCCCCCAGTATGAGTCAGCCTCCCAAGCCAAGCAGCATCCCCCAAGATAACCAGTCCCTCCCAGTGCCAACCAGTCCCCCACTTTACCAACCAGCCCCCCCGAGCCCCCATCTCAACCAGTCCCCCCAGTATGAGCCAGACCCCCAAGTCAGGCAGTATTCCCCCAAGCTAACCAGTAACCCCAGTGCCAACCAGCCCCCCCCAGTATCAACCAGCCTCAGCTCCTCACTAACCAACCAGTCCCCCCAGTACGAGCCAGTCTCCCAAGCCAGGCAGCAACCCCCCAACCTAACCAGCACCCCCAGACACCAACCAGCCGCCCCCAGTCAGTGCCAGCCCCCCCTTGACATGCAAGAGGGGAACCCCCAGCCCCCCCTCCCCACCCCAAGTCACATCTCGGGGGGAAGATATTTTTGGGGATGTATTGGGGTACTCCTGCAGCCCCCCAGACCTGACACATCCCAGTTTGGGGGGTAATCAAAGGCCCCCGCTGGGTGTTGGGGTGCAATAGGGGGGGTGGGGGTCAGCACCCAGCCCTTTCAGGGGAGAGGGGGTAGCACCCGAGGGGGCTAAAAATAGCCCCCAGAGGAGCCAACCTGACACTCTGGGGTCAGTGGTGGCTCTGGGCTGGCACCGGGCTGGGGTCACCACCCCACCCTGTGAGGGGACCCTCACCCTGTGCCCCCCCCCACCCCCACGGACAGGGGCTGCTTGCACAGCTGTACACACGTGTAGCTATCCCCCGACACACCTGTGCACACCTTTACACACTCATGCAAAAAGAGCAGCTCTCCTCCTTGCACACCTACACAAGGGGAGCAGCTGTCCTCCCCCTTGCACATCTGAACACTCTCATGCAAAGGAAAGCAGCTCTACCCCTTGCACAGCTGAACGCTCAGGTGCAGTTCTCCCCTGACACACTCATGTCAAAAGAGAAGCTCTCCCCTTGCACAGCTGTGCACACTCATGCAAGGAAAGCATGGGGGGCATGACCGGTTTTTGCAGGGGGATGTCACCGGACTTTGACAGGGGATGTCACAGGGTTTTGGGGGGAGTGTCACAGGGTTTTGAGGGGGGGTGTCACAGGGTTTTGGGGGCACAGGGAACCAGGCTCTCCCACTCACCTGGGGTGTGCAGCAGGGTGCAGGGCAGGAGCTCCAGGGGGGGCTCACGGCCAGACACCCCCTCTGCGGAGAGAGACCTGTGTCCCCCCCCGAATGGGACCACAGAGGGGCTGGGGGGCACACGCACCCCCAAACCTACCCCTCCATCACCCTCTCAGCGGGGGGGGACAGACAGATAGGGGTCACAGAGTATCCCTTGGAGTTTGGGGTGATTGGAGAGGATGTGGCCCCCCCCTCTCATTCTAGGCAGGGTAGGGCTGAGGGGCCCCCCCTTGTCCACAGCCCCCTCCATGCCCCCCTCCATCCAGGCTATTCTCTCCGACTCCTGGAAATAGCCGGCGCACAGGAGGAGCTGGCTATAAATAGGGAATTGTGCTGGGGGGGGTGTGTCACAGCGGATCCTGTGGGATGGGGTGTGCTGTGCCCCCCCCAACACCCAGCTGCATCCCCAAACTGCCCCGGGGACAGGGCACAGTGGCTGTCCTACACGGGGGGGCTGTGGGGGGCCTGGGATCCCACCACACTCCTCCCATCCTCATCCCACCCCCCTTTCTACATCCCCCTAATTGCTGGGGACATTAATCCGCATCAGCACTGCCAGGAATAAAATCTGGGATGTGCAGAGAACGATTAGCCCCGCTTTGAGAAAATGAAAGCAAACGACCCCCCCACCCTTCCCAGGACCCTGTGACTCCCCCCAACAAGACCCCCCCCAGGGAGACAGGGGTGCAGGGGGGTGCAGATGTCGACTCAGCACATTTCCCATGGGATTAGTGCCCCAAAGCAGTTCCACGGGGACAAATCAGAGCAGGGGATGACAACGGGCTGAGGTGTGGAGACCCCCCTTTTGGGAACGGTGACCCCCCCCCCCCCCCCCCCCCCCCCCCGCGCGTAACCCCCCCGGCAGCCGCCACGTTTATTTACCAGCATGTTAATCCCAAGCCAAGACTTTTAATAGCTGGGATATTTCTGGGACACCCCCCGCCCCCCCCATCGTCCCCCCCCACAGGGTGCTTTGGGGCTTGACGTCAGCCCGGATATTTCTGGTGTTGCCAGCGGGCAGGAGGCCGCGGGAATGGGCCCTCCTGGCTCCTGGACCCCCTTCCTGGCTCCTGGACTCCTTCTCTGGTGGCCAGACCCCCATTACAGCTCCTAGACCCCCTTCCTGGCTCCCCATGGAGCCCCATCCAGAGGTGGTGGCATATCTGGGGGATGGGGGGACCCTCAAGGAGATGGAGAGTAATAGTGGGGACCCCCAGGCATGACGGGAGACATGGAGGGGAGGCGGGGGGGCTGCACCCAGGGATGGTACCGGCACCCACAGGACGCCCCCCCATCCCCAGTTTTGGGATGAGCATGGGAAAAGGGTGCAATTGGAGAGCCCTGGGGGGCACAGAGCCCCCCAACGGGTGACTGGGGACCCCCAAGCTCAGGGGTGGGCTCTGCCACGTCTCTGTGATTGACCTAGCCCAGCTGAGACTTGCCCAACTCATCACAGCAGCTGGAGAGTCACAGCATCTCTGGGGGGGCCCCAAACCCCCCTTCCAGAGGCAAATCCAAAGCCACAGCCAGGAGGGGACCCCAAGCAAAGCGCCTCGGGTATGGCAGAGGCAGGCAGGCCGTGTCCCCACGCCGCCGTGTCCCCGTGCCAGCCTCGTGCCAGGCACGGTCGGGCGACGCTCCAGCCCTGCGGCTGCTCCAAAAATACCAGCTGGTGGCAACCAGGGCGGTTTGGGGGCAGAGAGGATACACGTATCCCCATCCCCAACCGGTGGCGAGTCCATCCAGGGGACACGGGGGCTCCGCCATGGCCCTTGTGCTTCAGTTTCCCCTTCAGAGCCCACGAGGGTTGGCGGTGCCGCGTGTCCCCATCCGGGAAGGGGGAGAGGACACCGCCACCCCCCCTTCCCCCCCCCCCGTCCAGATGTCGCCGGAGTTCCCACCGGGATAATTACAGGGCGGCTCTGCCGGGGAGCCAGCAGGAGCCGGGACAGCATGGGCACAGCCCTCATGGTCACCACAGCTGTCCCCAGGCGTGGCACCGCAGGGACTCCGTGCAAAGAGCCACACGTAGGCCGTGCCACGGTGGTGACAGGAGCCGTGCCTCAGCTTCCCCTCGGGGTGGGAAATGCCAGGGGTCTGGGAAAACCAGAAAGGGGGATACCTGGCATGGCCCGGGATACCCGGGAGAGGGGGGTGGTTGGCAGAACCCCCATCGCCCCCCTTGCCCCAGTGTCTGGTACGGTAACACCCCCACGGCAGCGGGCACAGACGTGCCGTGGTGGGTGGGACACTGCCACAGCACCCTGTGGGACCCCAACACCCCGTGGGTGTCATGGCGAGGGGCTTTGGGGCCACAGTGCACACACGACAATGTGCAGGGGGGACGCGGCTGTGACCGGCGCCTGGCAGAGGGGAACACCCCCATCCCGGGGTCCCCAGCGCTCACCTGTGTCGCTCTGGGGGTCCATGGTGGGCAGCGGGTGCCAGGGGGGTGCGGAGAGGCACGTGTCCGGCGAGCCCGTCAGTGCCGCCCGGGGCACCGCGGCTGTGCCTGCGCCACCTGGGAGCCCTGCGGGACCAAGTGCCCTGTCAGCACCCCGGAACCCCCAAAATCCCCCCCAGGACCAAGTGAGAGGGGGGCTGGAGACAGCACTGAGCCCCCCTCCAGCCCCTGAACACCCGCCAGTGGCAGGATGTGGCCCCGCTCTGCTCTGCTGCCCCCAGGGGTGGGGGGACCTGTGGGCACCCCCAGAAGGGATCTGGGGGGGCAGAGGGGACTTGGGGGGGCAGAGGGGGCTTTGGGGGAGTTGGCAGCATTACACAAAGTTCTGCAGGAAAAGAAGGGGGAGCACAAAGGGGGAGCCCAGAGGGATGGCAGAGAAGTACCCTCCCCGGTACCACCCCAAAAGGACTCGGGTGGGACCCCCATAAGGACATGGATGGAGGGGACACACACACTCACTTGTGGCTGCCCCCCACACCACGAGGCCCCCGGTGCTGCCGCCCCCCCAAAACCGAGGCATTGCCCCGAGATGGGAGTCGGAGGGTGCCACGCATAGGGGCCACGCGGCGGGACGGACCCCACGGAGGGGAGGGAGGGACAGGACACGCAGGCTGCCGGCAGCCCCGAGCCCGGCGCGGTGCAGCGGGGCCCCCCCGGCCCCCCCGCTGCAAACGGGCCGCGCTGCGGAGCTGCCGCCGCGCTGGCGCACGGGCCCCCCGACATCGCAGGATCCCCCCATTACACAGATCACCTCACTCCATTGCACAGAGCAAAGCCCATCGCACCCGGACTCCCCAACCCACACCGACCTCTTCCCAAACCGCACCGGGGCTCCTCATTACAGGGCCCTGCCGAACCGCATCAGGACCCCCCAACAGCACCGGGACCCCCAACATTGCAGAGCCCTCCCGAACTGCACAGAGACCCCTCTAGACTGCAGGGCCCCACCGCTGCGTGGGCCCCCCCTCCTCCGAACCATGCCGGGACCCCGTAACGCACAGGACCCCCCCTGACTTGCACTGGGGTCCCCCATTGCAGACTCCGCACCAAACCGCAGCGGGATCCCATTGCAGCTCCCCGTCCACCCGCACCAAGAACCCCATTGCCGCCCCCCGGCCCCCCCCCTCCCCCCCCCCCCCCCATCCCGCACGGCGCAAAGCCTCATCACATCGAGCCCCCCCAACCACACAGCAGCCCCCATTACAACTCCCCCTCCCCACTGCACACACACACACACCGCCCTAAACCGCACCGGACCCCCGATGCGCCTCCCCATTGCAGCCTCCCCACCAATGCACGGGGTGCCCCCCCCCGGACGCGCACAGGAGGGACCCCGGTACCGCACCCCCTCGCGCTCCGCCGCAGCCCCCCCCAGGCGCGGTGCCCCCCTTCCCGGGCCCCCCTCGTACCTGGGGTCCCCCCGGTGCCGCCCGGCGCGCGCCCCGCCGCGCCCCCCCCTCCTCCTCCATCTTCGCCGCGCGGCCCCGCCCGCCCCGACAACAACATTCGGTGACGTCACTCGCGGGTCACGTGACGGTGCCCGTGCGCTAAAAATAGACCCCCGCGCGAAGGGGGGGGGGAACCCTCCCCTTAGGGACGCGGGGCTCAAAGTGGGGA
>NW_020886037.1:0-7849 GCF_003945725.1 Corapipo altera
CCAATGTGGTCTTGAGCACTTCCAGGGATATCACACAGTAGTGATCCCTGTGTAGTGATCCTTGTGTAGTGCGTGGCAATGCTGCAAAGGTGAATTTGTGTGTGTTTGTCAGGAAAGGAGGGTCACCAACAGCTCATTCACTCCCCCAGTGTCACTACAGGTGTGTTTAGGAGCTGTTCAGGGCTGAGTCCAGCACCTGCCTCTTATTTTTACCACCCTCCTCAACTAAATAATCTCAGCTTGCTCTTACTTATGTCAAGAATACATTCTGACTCAGATAGCACTTTTATTCCTTTAGGAAAGTATTGACTTGAAATTGAAATTTTCCCAAAAATGCAGCAAAAAAAAAAAAGCTGACTATTTAACATGCCAGAGGTCAGTTTGTGCATGTTCTGATCCTGCCTCAGGTCTGATGTCATTCCTGTTGTCTATTTTCTGGGCTCCAGGTCCTGCCTGAGTGGTGTTTATGGAGAACACAAACAACTGGACCCAGTTCATCCTCCACAGACTGACATAAGACAGGACAGGAGCAGAAGTCTGCTTCTTGTTCTTTCTACTCTTCTACACCACTATCATTTTTGGAAACCTGCTCATCATCATGACTATAAAGACAAGTGACTGCTGAACTCTTCCATGTACTTCTTCCTCAGCTATTTGTCTTTTGTAGACATTAGTTACTGCACTGTCTCAGCTCCCAAACTCATCCATGACCTTCTCGTGGAGGAGAGGACCATCTCCTTTGCGGGCTGTATGGCTCAGCTGTTCGAGATCCCAGGGTCCTCAAATACTCCCCTAGGAGGTCCACTGCCAACAACTGGAAGACATGCAAATTAATGCCCACCTCCAAAAACCACTCCTGTACAATAAACAGGAAATTATGCCTATTACTGGTTGGATCAACTTTATTTCAAGGAATCCTGAGACACTGGTTTGATGTCACAGGTGACCCTTATCAGGGCAGCAGTCTGAGCATGGCTAAAGAGCACAGACATGGTTGATATGTCTATTGGAGCCCCTCTGCTCTGAAGACAGGCTGGGACAGCTGGAGGTGTTCAGCCTGCAGAAGAGAAGGCTCTGGGGAGACCTTAGAGCCCCTTGCAGTGCCTGAAGAGGCTCCAAGAGAGCTGGACAGGGACTTTGGACAAGGGCCTGGAGTGACAGGACAAGGAGGACAAACCATTTCCAGTACAGAAATGTAGAAATGACCCCAGAATCTCACAACCCTGGGCAATGCCCTTCTACTGCAAATTGACTGGCTGTGGTCAAGGCATGAATTTTCTAAAAACTTCTATTGGCCCTAAAATTTTGGAAAGGGAAGCAGAGGAATGAGATGTCCTTAAAATAGTTGACAATTCACTCATTTGCCTGAAGGTAACTGGTGACACATGGAGATGAAATACAGCAGCAAGTCCTTGGCACTTTATGATGGCAATAAACTTAGAAGTAAAACATCATTACATGGACAAAAAAGTGTTAGAATTTCTCCATATGTCCATCAGAATAGGAAGACAAAGAGGTAACCAGGACTGGCAGAAGAGGAAGGGTTTGTCTTCACTCTGTAAAACTAAACCCAGGGGTGCAGCCAATAAGATTTTCTTTCTGGATTGGAGGAGCAGCTCCTGAAGATGGAGCAGAAATGGCCTTCAATTTCAATAATCACATTCATTGTTTTTAGAGATTACATGCTTTCAGAGACTAGATTCTAGGCTTTAAAATTCATGCCATGAGTTTGATTCCTTGGCTGGCTGCTGGATACCCCCACAGCCCCTCTCTCACTCATCCTCAGTTGGCTATGGGAAGAAATTAAAAGAAAAAATTTGTGTGCTGAGATGAAGATGAGGGATCTCTTCTCAATTAACACCATGGCTGGAAGAATCAGTTCAATCTGATTTGAACTTTAGCCACAGTTCTCAGTGACATACCCCCACCAATATGATGGTCTGCCCAGACCTTCCTTTGACTTGGGGAGTGAACATTCATATTTGGTCATGTTTACATCTCATCCTGATGAGGCATTGATCCAGTCTATCCCTGGGAAACCAAGACTCCCTGTCCTGGCCCTGAAGCTCTCTGATCTCAAGCAACATTTCCCGCTGCCTCACACTGGCTCAATGCACAGATTAGTGGTAGAACCTTACATTTACCATTTTATTAGTAGAAACTTCAGGCTTTGTTTCACACAAAGCTCTTCTGAGTGCTTAGAAATGTGTGGTGTTTTCTCCTCTCTTCATCAACCTCCAGGACTCCACTCACAAAAGGTCCTCAAGTGACTTGGGACCCAACCAAGGGACCCAACCAGCAAAACTACTTAATAAGGCCCTCAGGGACCTGCTTGGAGTTTGCTAATGACACATTTCTCTCAGGTCCAACTCTCTTTTGCCTGTGTTTAGTCCCCAGTATGTTCCAGGAGTACTTATAGGCTGTGCTGGGGTGGGGTGACTTCAGGGAGAAGGAAGATGCGGGAAATGCAGAGCTCAGTTCCAAAAGCCTTGGAGATGTTCCCTCATTGGATCTCTCAGTATGACAGACAGAAAACAGGGCATTGATGCCATCACAGTTAAACCTGCCTGGCAAGAAAAAAAACTGCCTTGAAGAACTCCTGAAGCAAGTTTCGATGCAATAAGAAAAATAAGAGCAAGGGTACGGGAATTACAAGCAGGAGGAAGAAGAGTGGAACAATTTCCTGACCTGTCAGATGAAGAACTCGGAACATGGAGTGAATGATTTCAAATGTTTTCAGGCAACAAATGTGGAGTTCTCTCTTTTCCTAATGTTCTTCACGTCAGCCATGGGGTATTAAAGCACAATGTGTGTGGTGGTGTTTGTTTATGTGAAAGGCAGAGAGAAATCCTTGGTAAAGTGTTGAAAAATATGCAGAAACATGTAAATGCTGAATGTTGGCCATTGGGATCCTTTAAGGCAGCTTTATTTAATGATGATGGCATCCTAGACATCTGGCCTGGGGCAGGTATCTGCTCTCCATTTACACTCAGGGACAGAGGGACAATCTTTGATGGGCTAAATCATCTCACTAGGGTGTAATGACCTAAAAAAGGTCAACTGAGCCATGTCTTTAAGGTGTTTCTTCCTCTTTCTTGACTACACAGGGAGGCAGAGCTGCTACACACCAACTGTGATGCCTGTTCTGAGCTCCCTGTCTAGTACAACCTCAGGGTGGCTGTAAACTCTTCGCCCTTTCTGCACCTCTGGAAAACTACAGAGCCTGTGGGAAAGAGAGAGGGAAAAGTAGGATCATTTCTAAACTGATGTCGTGATTTGCAGAGAGATATTCTGAATTCTGTGCTTGAGATCTACCAGAAAGGGGGAGAAAATAGAGCAAGACCTGAGGAAAGTGCAAAAGGCAAGAGGTAGGTAAGAAAAACAGACTCTGGTTTCTTGCTAGTAACCTCCTGCTTGCTGAGTTAGAAACTCTTGGACAGAAATGAGCAGCAAAGGAATTTCCTGGTGAGATTGTAAATGGAAATGGGCATTCCTCTGCTGGTCCCATTTGAACCTCCCCAAGACAGTGAATGTGTTTGTATACTGGAGAACTTTAAGAATTCCTTTAAAAAATAAAGAGGTAGAGAAACTGGGCAGGGGTTTGCAGCTTCTGCTTTGTTAGAGACCCCAATTTTTGAGGGGAGAGCATGTTCTGATAACAGCAGGCCTAAGGGAGCACTCAAGCTTCCAAACAGCTGCTGGCTCAGGGGAGAGCATTTCCAGTGAGGAATGTGGCTTCTGTGCACATATTTCCAGTTTCAGAGTGGATGAGCTAACTAGAGAGTCCTTTCCTTAATTTAGAGGAGAGCCATTAGGAAAAAAACATGCAACAGCTCGTGCTTGAGCCATGTATTGTAGAGAAGATGCTTGAGCATGGCAGGATTTACTTCCATCCTAGCCCTTCCAATTCCCAGCAGATAAAAGGACACTGTAGCATTTTTCCAGCTCTCTATTCTGTGAGAGTAGGATGTGGTGGAATTGCCATCTCCTCAGGGTTTGAAGTGATATGTGCATGTGGCACTTGGGGACATGTTTTAGTGGTGGGCTTGGCAGTGCTGAGGGAAGGGTTGGACTCCATGATCTCAGAGATCTTTTCAACCTCAATGATTCCACAGTTCTGGGATTCCTCCCTGACAGAATGGGAGTGCACATTTGTCACAACAACTACAGTGTAGGAAAACAGTGGGTTCAGGGGTGAGGGTCAGTGTGGAGGGGTCAGAGACCTGAAACAGGGAGCGGGAAGGCAGAGGAGCAGGGGACAGTGCTCTTTGCAAACGCTGCTCACTGTGATTTAAGACATGACACTGTGCTTTCTGTAGCAGGAAAAACAGCAGCAAATGCATGCTGCTGTCACCATCCATGACCCTTGGAGCTGTAGCACATTCCCTTCTCTTCCTGGACAGCCCATGACTGCCCCCAACACCTGTGCCATGGGAGCCTGAGCTGCAGCCATGGAACGGAGCAACTTCTCCCAGGTGACTGAATTCATCCTCCTGGGGCTCTCTGACACCAGGGAGCTGCAAGTCCTCTTCTTCACTATCTTCTTCCTGGCCTACACCATGGTTTTGCTGGGGAACCTTCTCATCATTGTGACAGTCAGGACTGACCCCAAGCTCTCCTCACCCATGTACTTTCTCCTCTGCAACCTGTCCTTCCTCGATATCTGCTTCACCTCTGTCACTGTTCCCAGGATGCTTGTGGACCTGCTCTCCCGCAGGAAGGCCATTGTGTTTGAAGGCTGCATCGCCCAGCTCTTCTTCCTGCACTTTGTTGGCTCCTCGGAGATGTTCCTCCTCGCCGTGATGGCCTACGACCGCTACACGGCCATCTGCAAGCCCCTGCACTACACGGCCATCATGAGCCGCTGGGCCTGCTGGCTGCTGGTCTGCTCCTGCTGGGCAGGGGGATTCCTCCACTCCATCACCCAGACTTGGCTCACAATCCAGCTCCCCTTCTGCGGCCCCAACACCATCGACAGCTACTTCTGCGACGTGCAGCCCATCGTCCGCCTGGCCTGCGCCGACATCTACCTCACCCAGTGGCTCATGGCCTCCAACAGTGGCCTCATCTCCCTGGCCTGCTTCCTGCTGCTGCTCACCTCCTACACGCTCCTCCTGCTCTCCCTCCGGGGACGCCTCACCCAGGGCCACTGCAAGGCGCTCTCCACCTGCGCCTCGCACCTGCTGGTCGTCACCCTCTTCTTCCTGCCCTGTATCTTCATCTACCTGAGGCCCCCCTGCACCTTCCCCTTCGACAAGTATGTCTGTGTCATCTACACCATCTTGTCCCCGCTGATGAACCCCCTCATCTACACCCTGAGGAATAACGAGGTGAAGGAATCCATGAGGAGGCTGTGGAAGTGCTGCAGAGTCTTCTGAGGCTTGCACCTGGAGGGATGTTCCTACAGACTGATGGCTTGGTGACTAATGCCTACACACTTCAAATTAGGTGTGTGGATATATACACACATATATAAAACTATTAATATTAAAAATCTGTGTTGAAAAACTGAAGCTTTCTAAAATATTAAAAATCCATCTTGAAAAACCAAAACCTTTTAAACTGTTTCATTTGTGTGGGATCATAAGTTTCAAATAAATAAATCCAGCACAAGCATTTTCTCCCTCTCTGCCGTGCTGTTACTGGGCTGTGGCAGCAGATGGCAGAGGCACATGCACTTAGTGTCCTCAAATTCCCCCACTGACACCGATGTTCTCAGCTGAAGGCAGAGATGGTGCAGACATTGTTTGTAGGATTTTCTTCAGACATATAAGGATGGGAATGCTTTTAACCTTTCAGAACACAATCCTAATTCTCTCACTGAAGTGCATTATTAAAAACATATAAGGGACAATATATAGAGGAAGGAGAGGGATTTTGGACAAGAACATGCAGTGACAGGCCAAGGGGGAATGGCTTCACACTGACAGAGGGTGGGTTTCAAGTGGATGTTAGGAGGAAATTCTTCCCTATAAGGGAGTGAGGCCCTGGCACAGGATGTCCAGAGAAGCTGTGGCTGCCCCATCCCTGCAAGTGTTCAAGAACACGTTGGACAGGGCTTGGAGCAACCTGGGCTAGTGGAAGGTGTCCCTGCCAGTGGCAGGGGCTGGGACTGGATGATTTTTACAGTTCCTTCCAATCCAAATCAGCCAGGGATTCTATGATCCTATGAAGGAATGACCCAATCCAGCATTCTGCCTGGGGAGATAACAACAGTGTTTGGAGAAGAAGATTAAGGAAAAGGCAGTAGGATTTTGTTCTGTGATGTGTTTTTAATAAGCAACATTTCCACCTCACAGTAATTAAGTTTCTCTACTTCTTCAGCCAACTTTAGCCTTTCTGAGGGCAGCAATGACATCACCAAATCCAGCAGGGCTGGAAGTGCAGTGGCTGCCATCCGGAGAACACCAACCAGAATCATTTAGGATTGGATTCATCTCATCAAAATTAGAATCACAGAATTATTTATGTTGGAAAAGCCCTCTAAGTCCAGCAAGTCCATCCCTTCCCCCAGCACTGCCAAGGCCACCACTAACCCACAGCCCCAAGTGCCACAGCCACAAGGCTTTTAAATCCCACAGGGATGGTGACTCCACCACTGCCCTGGGCAGCTGTGCCAGGGCTGGACAACCCTTCTAGGAAGAAAGTTTTCCCAATATCCAATCTAAATTGTTTCAAAAGAAGGGGGAGGCTTAAATTCCTCTCTTAAATTAGCCCTCACTCTCACACCAGCAGAAAGAGGAGGAAGATCAGAAGCATCAGGGAGTCCCTGATCCTCCTGCTTAAGAGAGATTTCCAAATATCTCCCATCTTGATGCAAGTCAGATTTCATTTGAATGGTGAATTCCTATTTAGAATCATGATTGGATCATCATAGAATGGTTTGCGTTGGAAGGGAGCTTTTTTTCTTCAGTATTAGAGAGAAATGCTGAAATATTGAAATGGCCTCCAGGACAATCAGGGTAAGTTTTAATGGAGAAAAAAATAAAATGTATCACTGTGATAATTTTTAAGAATTCCAATCAAGTTTTTACTAGACATTTCAGAATGTATATTAGAGGAATCACATACAATCATATAATATTTCATAAAATTCTCTTTTAGATGGCATAAAACTGGGCAGGAAATCACACCCAGAGACTGGTCACCCAGTTTTGGACTACATGTTTTGTGTTCCAATGACATCTTCCAGCTCAGCTTTAACAAAAAACCAAATGAAAATTCCATCTTTTTGGGAGTTGGTGTCTCAATACAAGGGTGGGAGTTGGAATAGCCTGGTCCAGTGGAAGGTGTCCGTTCCCATGGCAGGGGGTTGGAATGAACGAGCTTTAAGGTCCCTTCCAACCCAAACCACTCTAGGAAGACAATTCACTGCAACTGATTTTTCTCTCCAGGAAACATCTTGGCATGACTTTAATAAGGCCTCAGTTGGTGCTGTTAAAAAGTTGGGGCCTGACAAATTGCAAAGGTGCAACTTTGGCAGTTGAGTTTGGAAGTGCCTGGAAATTGGCTCCACTGCGCATCATTAAAACCACAAGTTCTTTCTCTCCTGGAAATTAGCAGCTCTGAGCTCACTGTCATCTAGAGGACTGGGAAAAATGGCCTCAAAGGGCCAAAGAATTCCCTTGATAACTGCTAGGATCTCTACAATGCTTTTGTTAAATGGCAAGTCAACTGAAGAAATCCTTCTCTAATCAATTTTGTTTCAAGACCATGGGACTGAAACACAAATGGACATCAGAGAAAAGGGACTGCAGTCAGTCTGGGCTCACCATAAGCATTTCTAGGTGGAAAACTCAAGGCTTGACAAAGCTGGGTAGTCCCAGCAATGGTCAAAATCAAATCCCTT
>NW_020886038.1:0-7846 GCF_003945725.1 Corapipo altera
CCACCACAATCTTGACAAGGGTATGTGCTTGACTATCCCAATACTGCTGCCTCTTTATGTTCCTTTTGGTATGCTTTTACATGACCTGCATTTTTTTTTCCTCTCTTCTTTTTTTAACCTATGTACAGGATTTCCTTTCCATGATTGATAGGCTACCAGATCTCCATTTTGTGTTTGAAGGTAATTTTTATTCTACTTTGGTAGCCAAATAGTTAAAGCTTGATGCATCCGGTCTGAAGCTATGTACAAAGCTAGATCATTTCCTTCAGGTTCCTCTTTTAACCTCATTAGCAGAGCTTGTGGCTCTGCTGCTTGTGCAGAGTGAAGGCAGACGGCTCTTTTTATTTTTCCCAGGAGTTGCAGCATATCTAATAGAGGATTTTCCACACTTTTGAAAAGAACTGGAGCCATTTGTGAACCACACTGAATAACCTGTGGCACGAAGTCGATTACAGAGCTTTTGTCTGGTGAGAGACACATAAACAGGTAAAGTGCATTTATGTTCTGTTCCAGTGGCTAAAAGCCATACAGAGCTAGTGATAAAATCTTTTTATATTCTACATAAAGCTTTTATTTTATAAAAGCCATTGTCCAGCTAGCCTAGGGTTTGATACATATCCAGTTTGTACTTTTCCACTGATTATGAAATTATGAACTTCAGTGGAGTACGTGTGATATATACTTTAGTGAAGCATGTGTGACATGTATTCCTGCAAAATAGCCTCTAGTGATGTATTTCTCAAGCTAATTGCCTATGCCAATGCTTAACCTGTTTTTTAGTATGTAATAGAGTTCTTTCCCACAGGTCTTAAGACTCTCAAAGCAAAGGCTGTAACTTTCATCTTATTTCTGTGTTCTTAGCACAGTGTATATAAGTAGTGGCCAGCTGAACATGAAACAGTTTACAATAGTCTGAGCATCTAAAGGCCAGTGTTTGAAGTAGTGCATTTTTGCTTCTTTTTTTCTTTCCATTCTTGTTGGTGAAATTTCTTCACTAATTTGATTAGTGGTGTACTGATTTCTGCAAATGTAATTCTCACGTAAATGTAAGCAATTCCAAAATTGAATCTCATACAACTATTACTTGCATGGACTCTCGTAGTCAGTTCTACTCATTGCTGATCCCATTCCCTCCTGACCTAAAACTAATACTGAATATTTCATTTCAGATTGTACCAGCTGAATCTTGTCATGATTAACTTTAAAGCCTGTGTTGAAAGTAATGATGATTACTTCCTGAATATATTCCTGAACTTTCCATTCATTTTTAACGTGTACCAACTCATCATTCATGTATGGTATGACATAACACATTTTGATGGTAATTTCATCCACATGTGATACATTTGATCTGAAAGTCTTGAGGTACATGTATAAAACAATATTGCTTTCTCTCACAGTTAAATGTTTGTTGTTACCAGCTTTGCTATCTTAGTGGAATTGTAAAGAAAGCATCGGCTAAATCAATAGCAAAAAAATCAGTGAAATATTCTGCTTAGTGCTACATGAATTTCAGGCATGTTTCTACTACAAACAGCCTGAGAGGTGGCTACCTTACGTAAGTGTTAAAATCCCACTTTTAGGATTTTTCCTTTGCTTTTAACATTGGACAAATAGGATGTTAAAAGGATAAGTCTCTGTACTAAGAACTTGCTTTCCAATAAACTTGTTGGTGGATTGGAGCCCTTCGTCTGTTTCTGGGTATCCAGGTGTTGATATTGTTTTTTGGGAAGGAGGATCTGGACCTTCCAATCACAACTTCTATTTTTTTACATTTTAGCTTACAGACACACAAAACTTGAGGAAATTCTGTTACCCAAATATCCACTGTTTTTACTTCCTCCGGATTCTTAATAACAAAGCATCAATGACTTGCAGGAATCACTCCACCCTCACCTCCCACTGGTCAGGGCCCAATTCCACAAACATCCGTAGCAAAATCTGAATCTAATCCATTTTGTTTCAGCAAGACTATGCCAATAATTCCCTGGTGTTTATATGAGGGGTCCTCCCACTACTATACTCAGAAGGAACTCCTGAACTTGGCAGCTATTTACCTGCAGGCAGAGATCTTACTACAGGTACTTGAACATCCTTTCATGCATATAATACAAATTTTATCATTTTTCCATTTTCTTGAGTTCCAGATGGAACAAATATTCATTGAAGAGTGGTTATTGACTTTATAGTATCAATTAACATCATGGCACTAGTGGTAGTTAATGTTCTTTTCTTGACCATCTAGTACTAATATTGTTATTGGCCATTTGCATTGATTATATTGTAATTTCACCAGTAGACCAGGGACAACTAGACAGCAGACCATTCCTAGTCTTTGTTATTGAGAGGAAGAGGTGATACCAGAGGGCTTCATTGAAAGGGATCTGTTATTTTCTGTTGTTTTCATTCCTCCTCATGATTTTTCATTTCCTTAACAAAATGAGCCAGTGGAGAATTTATGTATTCTATCCCATTTTCTCATATCTTTGCCTCTTTTCCTCAGATTTTACCATGTTGCTTTCCTGCAGTCCCATTGGTGTCCCCTAAAGGAAGTTTTTATCATTTTCTCCAAGGATCTTGTGCAGTTACCATTTTGCAGTTCCCATTTACCCCTTTTTACACAGAGCTATACCCGCAGCGAGGACTATTTTCCCTTTTCTGTTCCCTTTGATTTTTATTTTGAAATGGAGGCTTTGCGTCTTTTATAACCATATTTCTGAAAATTACAATATGTCCAGGCCTTTTGTCAGATCCACAGGACTGAGATTTCCTTGTATTCCTTCTTACCTTCATTACCTTATCCATTGTCCTTGTCCATACTTGTTGAAGCTGAATTTGCAGCTCTTCTCATTGTATTTCTGCTTGATTCACAGGCCTCTGAGTTACTCTTGCTGACTTAAGTCTTGTACCACTGTTACTTGAAAGTCACTGTGGTTCTGTTTAATCAGATACATTCTCGGATGCCAATCCCAACAGTTTTCCCAGGTTTTGTATGACTTTACAATCTCATAGTGTTCTAGATGGATTTCCTGCTAGCCAAATCTCCTTTCATTGCTTAGATAACTGTTCTGAGACATCTACCTATTAAATTTCTTACAGGAGATTCTTCTTGCGGTGTAACTGATAATCATACTCCATTTTGAGGCTGTGTAATTTTTACTAGTTAAGGAAAGCTAATCCTTTAGGCCCAAAGGTCCCATTTTACGAGTTTCTGAATTTAGTGGCCTATAGTTTTAAGCATATCCTCTTACTTGCTCCACAGTCAGGTCAGTTGCTATTGTTATAATAATCTCCCGTTTTAGGAGCAGTGCGACCAAGCAGGAGCAGCCAGTGCTGTGACTTCTTTTCTTAACACTGTTTTGGTTGTAACTGCATAACTGGATCATAAAAGCCCATTCTGCAGTCACATTAGCATGAATTTTCATTGTAGTTGTGGTCTGAGTTTCCCATATATACCAGTTTTATCCTGAACAGAAAAATATTAACATATTCGCTATGCATAGTTGGCAGTTGTGTCCTGGCTGACTGCTATTGAAGTAAAGGGGCTTTTTGAGTCTGCAGAAATTAATCTGTACAGTACAGCTTTCAGGGTCTGTCTTCAAGTTAGTACATGGTTCACTGCAAAAACCATAAGGTAAATGTAGCAATCAGAAACTGAGGATCTACTTTTAAATGCCATCAGACTAGCATTATGCACCCAGATCAAAAAAGAGACAAAAACCTGACTGGTTTTATTATCAGCTAGGTCAAAATTGATGCACAACAGAGGGTTTTGGAAACATTTGCCATTATTTCTACTCATATTTTGCTGATATAGAAGATATAAATATATATTCTCCTTTTCTGTTGTTCACCCCTCTCTTTTTCTACACATTTGTATAAATATATGTGAGGAAAAAGGGGGTTTTCATAGATGAGCAGTGTCATTATTTTCCTCTTATTTCCTATCATGGTTTAACACTAATGTATATATGAGTCAACTGATATGGCATGACAATCATCTGTGTCCATGAGATCCGTTGTGAGGAGATCAGTTTACTAAGCTTACTATTATCAGAATAGCCACTGCTGTGAATATTGTGGTAGCAAACAAGATGTTTTGATCACTACCGTCGTGGTGGAACATCAAAAGAAAGAGGATAATAACTTCTACCTATTCTTGGAGTTTCAGTGTTTGTGGGGAACGTCTTACTATGAAATCTTGAGTTAAGCATTATTCTGCCTGCCTGACTTCACCCTTTTGTGAAAAAGAGGAAATGTCAGTGCTGGTGACAGATTTAATGGAACAAGGTGAACTCTGTAACAAATAAAGTGTGATAACCCAATCTAACCCCCAGTATGAAAAGACCATACATGCACTCATGATGATATAGACTTACCTTCATTTTTAGGACTTAGGGAAGCATGTACACATGCTTTCCCTGAGAGACCTACCATGCTTAAATAGTTCAGTTTACTTGAAATACGAATATATCTGGAAATCGATTAGGAAAGTAGGTGGTAATTCTGTTCTGTGAAACAATCCACCAGTATTCCAAAAGGGGTTTTGTTACATACATATTTGGAACAAAATGAAGAACTCTATTTCAATAACTTTTGTTCTTGTAAACACACAATTTCTTGTACACATTAGATTATCCAATTAGTGTGTGAGAAATTCTTCTGGTCCTGTCACATCGAGTAATCTTTGTGACATAAGCATCATAAGCATGCTTACATGACACATAAGCATCTTTCTGAAATATTGCCAAGATGTTCCATAAATAACCTAGGCAGATACGTTCTCCTTCCTCATGTGCACCATACTGTGGAATCAGTTTGGTTATAGGACTTGGCCTGATTCTAACCACACCTGCTTATAACTTCCAACTAAATGGACACCTTCATCAACTTTTGCCAGCCTTGCATGGTCACTGCAGAAATCATCTGTCTTCTTTAGGATGTGGGAAAACTTAACAAAATATCTGTCCTCAGATACCATGGAAAATGCTATAATGTCTTCTTCAAATGGCCCATGACATGGAATCACTCCCAGGTCATTTCCTCTATTGCTTAGATAGAAGGCTTTGTTTGCATGCCCCAAGCCCGATAGACACTCACCAGAGGTAGTTTAAAACAGTTCATTTTCTAAATTCAGTTCTGCTTCACAGTACTGACTATATAAGGAACAGCTGAGGATGCTCCCATCAAGGAATCCCTGTAGCATTTAATAAGCATACCTTGCCCACAGGAGCTGTCTCTGGATCCTTAGGATATTTGCCTTAGTTCTCTAATTTCTACTGGAACAGCATTCCTAGTGTGCCAGGTGCAGGCACAGAATACAAGAAATATAGGCATTTTCTTACAGTAGTTGGTATCTCAGTTTGACTGGGTGCTCAGATGAGCTGCTGAGAGTTGCTACCTTGAATATTCTCCATATTACAAAAATTATTTGCTTTCAGTGAAAGGTGACACGGAAAACAGGACTGCTCTGAACACTTCATTCAGTCAGGGTGAGCTGTTAATCATTCATTATTTATTGCTGACTATAAAAGGAAATCAAGGAATTACATTTACTGCCACGACCCTTATGCAGGGTCACGTGTCATTGCGTGCAAGCAGAATGTAAACTGTGCAGAGGTTGTGACTCAGGGTTGAGTCAGAAAGGGAAAGTCTAGTGTGCAAAGGTGAGGAAGTTGCAATACAAGCCTTCACTTTGTTCTTTCAATTATCATTGGGTGATACTGGAGCACTCTCTGAAACCTTGTTGTTCAAGGGTCTCCATGAATATTGACTTTTTGTGGAGCCACCCCCAGTCCTTCTGGCTCTGACCTACAACCTTCATCTCCCATTCTGTCTGAGAAGTAGACAAGAAATCATGTTGTGATTTCACAGTGTACACAGGGAAAGGGAGGAACATTGAGCAAGACCCCTGTGGTTTGCTGATTAGTTAAATATTTTGTATTGGTTCTTTCTGCTGTTTCTTGGGCAGGAAGGTCTCCGTTTACTAATATTACTCATATTACTCATATTTGTCTACGATTAGCACTTATACTGATCACATTGCTGTTTAGTATGTTATGTCACTTTTACACAAAGCTTATGCTTAGAAATGAGTAAGAAACAAATAAGAAAAAAAGGTGAAATTTGGATTTGCAAGGCCAAAGTCTAATAAATTCAAGTTTCAGTGGGAAATATATGGGAGAAGGTTGTTTTTCCCTTGACATGGATAATATCTGGAGGTCTTATCCCGATAAACCTTGTTGGAATCAATAAACCTTGTTGGAATCAATAAACCTTGTTGGAATCAATATATATTTTAGTGATCTTATGATGTACCAGCTTGTCACAACTGAAGTGAGTTTTTCCATTCTCTCTGCCACCACCTTCTTCTGTTGACAGTCCCTGGACTAGAGATAGCTTAGAACTGCAAGCAAACCAGGATCTTGTACCTGGAAGTGTTAGGAGAGATAAGGAGCTTGGATTAACCATTGGGTACAACTTTAGGAAATAAATTTGTGGAAATTAAGATTAAAGACTCCTCATAGAAAGAGGATGTTATAGGTTATAAATCTGAGAGAGGAATTCTTCTTTGCCTGCTTGCCTGTAAGAGAAACAGAGTTCCAATAGGGAAGGGGAAAGGGAATCAATTAGCCTTACAAAAGAAATGGTTGGCCAGGCTGCATTCCTAGCTAATGGCCCATTGAATGCTGGAGTGAGGGGGGGGGGGAAGGTTTTTGGAAATTTGGGGGGAACTGGCCGCCCGGACAGAGGACAGGTGAGACCACGGAGTTCTCGCTCTGGGATGGAGATGGGGGTCTGCGTGCGTGCATTTGGAGAGGGGGGGCCTGGACGCCTGCCTTTCTGGCTTCTCGTCCTGGTCAGCTCTGCTTGCCTGCGAGCTGTCTCTTGTCTCCAGCTCAGATCTGCTGTATTTTTCATTGGAGAGTTGCATGCCCACGGGGAGAGAAGGGAGAAGCTTTGAGACACCGTCATCTGAGACAACAGTGAGTCCCATGGGAGTGAACTGCTTCCCTTCCCCTTTTTATTTCCACTGGGGGAAGGGTCCCACATTTTCTTTTTCGGCTTCTTCCACGATCCGAGATCACCCCCAGACCCCTCCCTGTGTGGTGACCGCCAGAGCCCGACAGCGCCCCCTGCAGGCCAACACAGAGAACTGCAGGCTCTGCACCTCCAGTGTCCCAACAGCGCCCCCTGCCGGCCGTGATTAGAACTGCGCTGAAGACAGAGAAGTGTTCAGACCTTTTCTTTAGTTTGAAGGGGACTTTTGGGTACAGGACTATTGTTTAGTTGCTTTTACGTTCTGTTACTGTTCTTGCCAATCTACATATATCTTTTAATAAATGCTTGTTATTTCTTCTTTTCTTCCACACTTCCTCGATTAAAGCCCCTTAATTTTTGAATTTACAATTGCTGAGAGAGAGAAGTTTGGTCAATCCCATAACTCATCCTCTTTAGCAAACTTTCCAGTCTCCTCAGACTGAGACAGAGGGAAATTGGGGGTTAAGAGAAGCTGCAGATAGATAATGAGACATCAGAGCATCTAGTCTGAGTCAATAGAATGACTACAGGTGATTGCCTTCTCAGTAACCTCAGTAACTGTAGCCATAATGCAGCTGGCCACAATATAGTGAAATCTGATGGTCTAGTTGCTGAAGTCCTGCATGGTGAGAGATTTATTTCCTCCAGTCTCTTTAGAACTGTTTCTTGCAAAATGATCACATGCAGCACAACCTGATATCATAACTGGAATCTTCCTGTTGAATCTCCCTGGATTGTTGTCAGAGATGCACTGGTGTTGTGATATGTGAGGCAGACAGAGCTTTGGCATGTGACAGCATGTTTC
>NW_020886039.1:0-7836 GCF_003945725.1 Corapipo altera
GGCATAGTGGTAAACTGGTCCTGGCCCTGTGACTAGGACACATACTAATAATAAATTAGAGCAAAATTAATTCACAAGTTAAAGCAAAACCTTGACCAGAGAAACAGATGCTTCTATTAAAAGAAATAAATTTTTCTTCCACTATCCATTTTTACAAGTAACGACTGCTTGCACCTGGACATTATATTTGTTCCTGGTTACATTATACTCAGTTCAACTACTGAAAAATCTAGCAGGCATATTATTAGATATAGGACAGTCTTCTTCAGGAGACAGAAAGAAAAAAGCTTCTTACATGTATCTTTGCTGATTAACTGATTCTACCAGTAATATCTGAAGCAACAGTGACCATTCCAATAACTCACTGAGTAATTTTTTTCATACACACACAGATGTAAAAAAGCAAATACAAAATGTTTATGGTGATACAGAAAATTTCTCGAGAACCTGACCTGTCATCAATGAAAACTTTTCAACTCCATGGCCTTTGGATTAAAGTGAGTAAAGTGAGAAAAACAGAGAGCTGCTGAGAGGAAGCATAATATAGTTTTATATAGACCTTCAAATACTGCATAATTATCAGGTCCAGCTTTGACAGATCAACATTTGAAAATAAAAAATCCTCAAATTCTGCATGGCTGCTGGATACTTGCTGGCAAGGTCGCAGTGGATTTTACCTCAGGGCTTTACCGCTTTTAAAATTTATCAAGCCTGACTGTACCTCCAGTGACAAAAAGCATTGGTAAGAATTGCTGTGTAAGGGAACAAGCATCTTCTCTGCTTTAGGCATCTGTGCTGGCTATCCAAACTGCACTTGGACTGTCCATACTCTGCCTCCATCCCTTTGGCAAACACTCCAGGAAGATGGGCATCAAGAAACTTAAATCCCTACTGGACAGGTATCAGAGTTCCAGGTACTGCTCATGTCTGTCAGTTACCACTGTGGTACCACAGCTCCTTTGGCTTCAATTAGCTCAGTTAGACCTCAAGTCACTTCTGTTTCTACTTAAAGCCCAACCGGAGATCACTAACAGTCTGAGGCGCACACAGAAACACCTCAGAGTAGCCTGGTAGGAACACAGTTGGATCTGCTAGGAAGGACCAGAGAGAGCACGTCATGAAACTGGTATTTTCTAACAAAACCCAATTCCTACAGAAATGTGAGCTCTGCTAGGGCTGACCACTGCCTGGCTGAAACTTTACCCTCCATCCTGATTCCAGTTCTCTGTAGTTATACATGGTCAAAGAGGCTGATCACACCCAGCTTCCAAGACTCAAAGAGAAGACATGCAACTGTAATTCCAGCATGGATACAAGATCAATTGAAATCATGGAACAAAATCCACTCCCTACTGGACAGAAAACAAAATTCTGCAGCCCTGACCAATTTCTGGACATTATTTTTCTTGGAAGACAGATAATGGAGTTAGTATAGAGACTTTCTCCAGAAAAAGTGAGAGTTTGTACAACGAGACCACCACACTACGTGAGAAGTAATTTATTAATACAAAAATACCCTGTTCTGGCCCCAAGCTGACTCTGCCTGCTTGCCTGTGTTTTGAACAGCTGCTCACCTCTTTCCTTGAGCACCCTGTTCCACAAGATCCAGCGAGGCTCTTCACAAATAAATGGCGATGGGGAAAGCTTTCAGGGAACAAAACTTAAAAGAGACCACTTCAGAAACCCTGGAGCCTGAGGTATCAAAAGAAAAGGACTTTTTTTAGAGATGTAGTTACAAACAGCCCTCAGTTTTTGAGCCATGGAGAAAATTAGCAGAAGAGCCTTCCATGGCCTTATTTATGCTATATTTACTAAAGTACAGCAAGTTAGGAATAATGTAGACTTTCTTTTCGTCTTTATCCTGTAAAGTAGGTTTTTCTTTCTTTGTATTTAGCAACTTAGGGCTCATGACCAATTTCCACCAACATGAAGAATATTGGGTGGGGGATTTTTTTGTGTGTTTCGCCTTCCTTTTTTTTTTTTTTCCTTTTCTGGTTTTGAACTGTCATTCACAAATGAACATGGAAACAGAGAATTTAAAGGCTGAGCAAGTCAGCAGGAAAGGTAATGTACCAGGAATTACTTATTCATCTCAAAGGGCCTCCTCTTCTCCTCTTGCCCTGGTTCTGAGTGGGACCATGGTAATTGCCACTATTTAGCGGGGAGGGGTCCTCAGAAGCCTCACGAGCTTTCTTAGGATGACTGGCAGAAGTCATCACTTCAGTTATTAGGCAAACAAAAAGACCTACCAGTTCTCACAGGGCTTGAGAGACCCACATGAGACACTCTGTACCCTTCCTTTGCTTAAGTTATTTGCTGTCTGGCTGGCAGAAGAATGCCATCAATGTTTGCTAGCCACTTATAAAACATTTCTCCAAAGGGAAAAAAGCATGATTCCTTCCTCTCTTCCCTGCACCACACACCCCAAGGCAGGATTCAGCTCTCCTGCCTGCTCTCCTTTCTCTTGCCCCTCTGTCTGCCTCTCTTTGACTGTTTTTAAAATCCCCTTTACTGTGTTTCCTTAACGCACTGTCACACATTTTAATGCCAGTTCTTAGTCTGTCAACAATGAACTCTGCCAGCTCAACAGAGACAAAACTGCTTGCAGTTGGCAGCAAAGATCTATTGAAGTGGGAGTAACATTTTTTCAATAGCAGCCCTTCACGTAAAATACTAAACTGAAGTGCAGTCTTTCTACTATAGGCCGCGATTAAACTGTAATTCCCTGATAGACTTATAACCATGATTTCCTACCAGCTGGCCTGGGAAATTATTTCAGTACTTCACCCAATAGAGCTGTTATTTAGACGGCACACACAGAGAAATGCACATTCCATTTCAGTTCCCGTGTTTGGAAGGCAGGAATGTACCACGGCTCCAGCTGTGGGCAGGTTTCCACAGTAGATGGCAGCACCCAGGAGCTCTGAAGCTTTCCAGCTGGCCAAGCTATTCCAAAGGCTCCCTGTTTCTGCGGTCTTACTTAATTTCCACACAGTACCCACAAGGGGGATGTCCTCCTCCTTCCCTGCCCTTGGTTGCAGTAATCCCAGCTTTCCTTACAAAAGCCTTTCTTTACGCCCCACTGTTTCAGAGCAGATGATGCTTGGCTTGTTCTGCTAAAAAGACTTCCAAGGAAAGTGAGAACTGAGAACCTGGCCCTTTGCTAACTCTTATTTGACAGATTTATTTCATCCTATAAAAAGAAAAAAAATATGACCTTCAAAGCACAAAACTTTGTACTTCACTTGCAGCATCTGCGGAGTGAAAACGGAGGAGCAGTAACAGGTATTGATAACACAGATTACACTGTGCAAGGGGCAGGAGTACAAGGGATCATCACATTCCCTAAAACACCAATTGTATGTCTTTGATATGGAGTACCGAGGTGTCCTCAGAAATAGAAAGGGACAGAAGAAAACTCTGCAGAAGACAAAGATGAGCTCACACTTGTAATGACAGAGAAAGGACAAGGTGTGTTGCTGCACAGCAATTGTATGTTGGATGTCTCTGCACAGGGCACAATGAACCATGGCATAGCTAACAATGGCCACTGAGTGAGGCAGACCGATTTTTAACCAAAGAATAAAAAGATCCAAATGTGCAATTAAAAAAATTAATACTTGTTTATCCTACGCTTTTCCTAGTACTGCCCTTTCAAACCTCATTTCCTTAGTTCCTGCTGATTTGGCAACAAATGTGTTAAGGAGATCTGCAGTGGCCCTGATATGTGTGTGGAGCAACACAGAGTGTTTTCTTTTTCCTCCAGATTTTTCTGGCCGTGTAATGTACTTGAGAAAAGCATGGTAAGACAAATATGAATGGGGAGGGTTAGTACTACATCTAGTACTATTTTGCAATCACGTTTCAGTGTGTATAAGCTGATTTCTTGGTACAAACGCAGAAGTCATTGCTTCTGCAAATAAAGACCTGGAATTGTTTTCCCATTGTGCATCTTATGATTTAATTTTAGGCCTTATTTTTTTGTGGGGAACATTTCTAAGTCTTGTTTTAAGTGCCCAGACCTCTCTGTTTCGCCTCCTGCATTCAGAGGTGGTATGGTACAGACCAAGGACAGGGAAGAAAGGGAAAATAGCAATGTTTGCTATGGCTTTCATCCTGCTCCGTTCCCTTTCCCAGATGAACGCAATAACTTTCACTGCCACTTTGTTGGCAAGACAGAAATATGCAGCATCAAACATGCCATGTTAAAGTGCTGTCTGGGATATGAGCTGAGGGAGCTTGAGCTTATGTCAACAGTATCTTTCACATCTCACAGGCATTGGGGGGATGAAGGTCACTGAGGAAGAGCACTTGAATCAACACAAATCCAACTGACAGTGCTAAACTTAAAAGGAAAAATTGCTCCCGATTTCTCTTTCTCATTTTTGACCACAAATAATAGGAGTAAAGTATCTCTTTTAAAATATTATACTGGTAACAGCCATTCATCCCCAAACCACCTGCACCTTTAAGGAAACTACAGCACTGTGCCTCCCCAGCACCTGAGCAATGTGAACCCTCCTGACACACTAGCCATTTGGCTTCGTGCAGACTGAGTTCTGGGACTGGTACCTAGTGAGACAGACATTTGTGGCCACTGGGAAAACCTCTGTGAAACACCAAATGGATTGACCTGGCACAGGGAGTGGGAAACGCACATACAAGTCTGATCCACGCACCACACCAACAGCGAGGGGCAATCTGAGTGAAGCAGGGTTCAAACTCCAGCCACTTTTCTTCCTTCTCTGCAAGGAGGTGAGTTTTGCTCTGAGATTAGGCTCCAAATACATCTCATTTTAACACAGACAGCAGACAATTTAACCTGGCAACTACTAAACTTCTATATTATCTTCCACAAATGAATTTGGAGAAAATTAAAAGAACCACCTAATGAATCACTTTCATTATGCTTATGTATTAATTAGATTAGGACTTCCACTGGCACTGCACAGTGGGGAATATGAAACACAGTAGGAACTAGGAGGCCTGCAAAAGGTGGGACAGAAAGTCCACGGGTTAATCAGAAACACTGCTTCCAATCTTGTGATAAAGATTGTCTGAAGACATACCACACTACTCTCTACTCTCAATACAGCATGATGTTAACAACATCAAATCAACAGCAGGAATATTGGTCTTCTAAAGGACTGGGAGTTTCGTCCCCTCCCTTCAAACAATCAACACAACAGCTACTTGAATGTAGCTGCAGGCCCACTAAAAAGATGGCAAATTCTACCATGCTATTTCAGGAGATGGCAAGATCAAGGCTAATAAAGAAACAATCCAGGACATTGATTTTTCAGGTTTACAAGCTGTTTCAGACAGAGCTGGTTCTGTGGCATTTGACACCTTGTAAGAGTTTAGCATGGAAATAATGTACAGTCTCTGCCATATACTGAACTTCAGCATCCATGGTAAATTTTGATGATGTGAGTGGGGTTTCCATGTTTTTTTATTATGAAATTCTTCAGCCATAATAAACTCTGTACAATGCTGCCCACAGAGCTGGCAATTTTCTTTTTGTCCTGCACTGCATTTTCCGGTAAGATCTCTGCTAACTGGGATTCCTATGCTGGAGAAAGCATCTCAACTGGACAGAAAGCCATGGAGCTCCAAACAGAATCAAAGGCATTCCTGTACCACTAGACAGAGGATAAATATTAAAGCTCAATAGCAATTCCAGTCCCTCTGGGTTCTCACTTCTTTTGCCATAGGAATATACAAAAGTATAGTTAATCTTACTTTTGCCTTTTATGTTCCTTAGCTAAGCAGTAGCTGGAGACAGGAATACAGAAAATGAATATGCTGCCAAGACAGTACTACCATCAGGGTTTTGTCCCCACACTATTTATGCCACATCATTACTCTTGTTCTCTGCTCCAGATGAAAGGAGTGCACATACAGCATCCAGATATAAAGTCATAGTCCTTCATACGTTCTCACCTGAAGGAAAATTCCCACTGCAAAGAAATTCCAAGTTGCAAAATAGTGGAAGTTTGGAAAAATACTTAATTCAGGTAGTAGGAATGTGTAGTGTACATTTGAGGACAATGTTGAACAACAGTCAGCAATGCACTGTTGTAATCACGAAGACTAGTACCATACTGAGCTGTACAAGCAAGAAATAACTAGCACCTTATGAGAAGAGATTATTCCCCTCTATTTATTTGAAATTGCATATGAAACCTCCCGTGTCTCCCCACAGTACAAGAGAGATGTCAACAGATCAGAGAGAGCCCAGCAGAGGACTGCTAAAATGGTTAGGGGAATGGACTAGACAAAATACAGGATGAGGCTGAGGAAATGGGGTTTTGTTTACCCTGGACAGGAGGTGGTCCACATGGAAATCTAACTGCACACTTCCACTACCAAGTGGGAGGCTACAGAGGCAAGAGGCCAGTCTCCTGAGGCAACAGGCATAAGCTGCAAGACAGGGAATTTCCAGTGGGTAGAAGGAGGCATCCATGCTGTTTGCATTCCTGTGTTTGCTATCTTCCCCTTGCAGATTGCCTTACTGGTGAGATGAGGGGGGCTGAAATGTTTAATCCAGTCACTTAATCTCATTTTCTTATCAACAGAATGTCCCTCAAAAAATGAGAGGGAGGAAAAAAAAAAAAAGGGAAACATCCAGAGCATGACAGTCTAATGCGTGAATAATGTGGAGCAGGAAAAAACCCCTGGGCCTAGCTGTGCATATTTGTCCCCACAGTCAGCGTGAACCGGTGTGGCATGGTGCTGCCAACCTGCAGAAGACCCCTGAAGAGGGATTCTTCTCACCTGCAGGGCTACCTAGTTTTAACAAGTGTATCAGGTGACTTAAAAGAAAGTAGTACCTATGCCTCTCTAAATGCTTCTCTTTGTAATTTGAGCCATCATGAACAACTCCCTTGAGGTATCACTGGCCATCAGCTTCAGACACAAAGGAGTGTTAGTCAATGTGAACCTCTAAAAGTATCAGCTTATCATTCTTTTTATGAACCAAGCATTCATTTTCCCCTTCAATGTAGCATACTGTGCTGATTTAAAAGTAAACCGGTAGGAGAAATGAACTCACCTCGAGAGAGATTACAAGTCAGAGTTACAATTTACTAAAAAGATGACAATAAACACAGTGATACAGAGAAAAAAACCTACTGGTTTTAACCCCCAAAGACAGGTGTATAATCCAGCACCCTGGGACAAGAACAGAACAGGGTTCATTAGCCCCTGTGCTGAGCACCACGTGGCCCCCCTGCGTGTAAAGGAAAAGGAAAGGAAAACCTGTTGGTCCAGATGATGGTGGCAGTTCTACTCAAGTAAGGATTGCAGTCTTGTCGAGAGTGGCAGCTGCAGTCCTACTGAAGTTCTGGTCCTCCTCTGGATCTGATGAGTGGTACCAGAAGTCCCCAAACCCCAAACTTTACGTATGCTCAAGTTCAGGTGGGAATGCCCAGTACCTCCCCCAGGGTAGGCAGTTCCACAGTGGCTGATTTAACTCTGTGAGTCATGGCATATTTTTGGAATCTTTGATGGTCTAGGTCATTGCAGCTGCCTCTTATGCAAGTCCATTGTGGCCCATGAGCAGAGATGACCCCTCAGGCTGGGTGTGAAGGTGTTAATGCCTTCCCAGAGGGGAGTTATCACAGCTGAGTCATTGCTGTGAAGACAAAAGAACACTCCCCTGCCTCATGGGGCAGCTTGCAGCCTGAGGTGTCAGGTGTGCCCTGGGCAGCTGCTGTAAACAATCCATTTATTAACAATCCATCAGAGATGACATAAAGGGTGTAGAATACACAGTTTTGGTTATACTGGCATAGTGGTAAACTGGTCCTGGCCCTGTGACTAGGACACATACTA
>NW_020886040.1:0-7836 GCF_003945725.1 Corapipo altera
GGCATAGTGGTAAACTGGTCCTGGCCCTGTGACTAGGACACATACTAATAATAAATTAGAGCAAAATTAATTCACAAGTTAAAGCAAAACCTTGACCAGAGAAACAGATGCTTCTATTAAAAGAAATAAATTTTTCTTCCACTATCCATTTTTACAAGTAACAACTGCTTGCACCTGGACATCATATTTGTTCCTGGTTACATTATACTCAGTTCAACTACTGATAAATCTAGCAGGCATATTATTAGATATAGGACAGTCTTCTTCAGGAGACAGAAAGAAAAAAGCTTCTTACATGTATCTTTGCTGATTAACTGATTCTACCAGTAATATCTGAAGCAACAGTGACCATTCCAATAACTCACTGAGGAATTTTTTTCATACACACACAGATGTAAAAAAGCAAATACGAAATGTTTATGGTGATACAGAAAATTTCTCGAGAACCTGACCTGTCATCAATGAAAACTTTTCAACTCCATGGCCTTTGGATTAAAGTGAGTAAAGTGAGAAAAACAGAGAGCTGCTGAGAGGAAGCATAATATAGTTTTATATAGACCTTCAAATACTGCATAATTATCAGGTCCAGCTTTGACAGATCAACATTTGAAAATAAAAAATCCTCAAATTCTGCATGGCTGCTGGATACTTGCTGGCAAGGTCGCAGTGGATTTTACCTCAGGGCTTTACCCCTTTTAAAATTTATCAAGCCTGACTGTACCTCCAGTGACAAAAAGCATTGGTAAGAATTGCTGTGTAAGGGAACAAGCATCTTCTCTGCTTTAGGCATCTGTGCTGGCTATCCAAACTGCACTTGGACTGTCCATACTCTGCCTCCATCCCTTTGGCAAACACTCCAGGAAGATGGGCATCAAGAAACTTAAATCCCTACTGGACAGGTATCAGAGTTCCAGGTACTGCTCATGTCTGTCAGTTACCACTGTGGTACCACAGCTCCTTTGGCTTCAATTAGCTCAATTAGACCTCAAGTCACTTCTGTTTCTACTTAAAGCCCAACTGGAGATCACTAACAGTCTGAGGCGCACACAGAAACACCTCAGAGTAGCCTGGTAGGAACACAGTTGGATCTGCTAGGAAGGACCAGAGAGAGCACGTCATGAAACTGGTATTTTCTAACAAAACCCAATTCCTACAGAAATGTGAGCTCTGCTAGGGCTGACCACTGCCTGGCTGAAACTTTACCCTCCATCCTGATTCCAGTTCTCTGTAGTTATACATGGTCAAAGAGGCTGATCACACCCAGCTTCCAAGACTCAAAGAGAAGACATGCAACTGTAATTCCAGCATGGATACAAAATCAATTGAAATCATGGAACAAAATCCACTCCCTACTGGACAGAAAACAAAATTCTGCAGCCCTGACCAATTTCTGGACATTATTTTTCTTGGAAGACAGATAATGGAGTTAGTATAGAGACTTTCTCCAGAAAAAGTGAGAGTTTGTACAACGAGACCACCACACTACGTGAGAAGTAATTTATTAATACAAAAATACCCTGTTCTGGCCCCAAGCTGACTCTGCCTGCTTGCCTGTGTTTTGAACAGCTGCTCACCTCTTTCCTTGAGCACCCTGTTCCACAAGATCCAGCGAGGCTCTTCACAAATAAATGGCGATGGGGAAAGCTTTCAGGGAACAAAACTTAAAAGAGACCACTTCAGAAACCCTGGAGCCTGAGGTATCAAAAGAAAAGGACTTTTTTTAGAGATGTAGTTACAAACAGCCCTCAGTTTTTGAGCCATGGAGAAAATTAGCAGAAGAGCCTTCCATGGCCTTATTTATGCTATATTTACTAAAGTACAGCAAGTTAGGAATAATGTAGACTTTCTTTTCGTCTTTATCCTGTAAAGTAGTTTTTTCTTTCTTTGTATTTAGCAACTTAGGGCTCATGACCAATTTCCACCAACATGAAGAATATTGGGTGGGGGATTTTTTTGTGTGTTTCGCCTTCCTTTTTTTTTTTTTTCCTTTTCTGGTTTTGAACTGTCATTCACAAATGAACACGGAAACAGAGAATTTAAAGGCTGAGCAAGTCAGCAGGAAAGGTAATGTACCAGGAATTACTTATTCATATCAAAGGGCCTCCTCTTCTCCTCTTGCCCTGGTTCTGAGTGGGACCATGGTAATTGCCACTATTTAGCGGGGAGGGGTCCTCAGAAGCCTCACGAGCTTTCTTAGGATGACTGGCAGAAGTCATCACTTCAGTTATTAGGCAAACAAAAAGACCTACCAGTTCTCACAGGGCTTGAGAGACCCACATGAGACACTCTGTACCCTTCCTTTGCTTAAGTTATTTGCTGTCTGGCTGGCAGAAGAATGCCATCAATGTTTGCTAGCCACTTATAAAACATTTCTCCAAAGGGAAAAAAGCATGATTCCTTCCTCTCTTCCCTGCATCCCACAACCCAAGGCAGGATTCAGCTCTCCTGCCTGCTCTCCTTTCTCTTGCCCCTCTGTCTGCCTCTCTTTGACTGTTTTTAAAATCCCCTTTACTGTGTTTCCTTAACGCACTGTCACACATTTTAATGCCAGTTCTTAGTCTGTCAACAATGAACTCTGCCAGCTCAACAGAGACAAAACTGCTTGCAGTTGGCAGCAAAGATCTATTGAAGTGGGAGTAACATTTTTTCAATAGCAGCCCTTCACGTAAAATACTAAACTGAAGTGCAGTCTTTCTACTATAGGCCGCGATTAAACTGTAATTCCCTGATAGACTTATAACCATGATTTCCTACCAGCTGGCCTGGGAAATTATTTCAGTACTTCACCCAATAGAGCTGTTATTTAGACGGCACACACAGAGAAATGCACATTCCATTTCAGTTCCCGTGTTTGGAAGGCAGGAATGTACCACGGCTCCAGCTGTGGGCAGGTTTCCACAGTAGATGGCAGCACCCAGGAGCTCTGAAGCTTTCCAGCTGGCCAAGCTATTCCAAAGGCTCCCTGTTTCTGCGGTCTTACTTAATTTCCACACAGTACCCACAAGGGGGATGTCCTCCTCCTTCCCTGCCCTTGGTTGCAGTAATCCCAGCTTTCCTTACAAAAGCCTTTCTTTACGCCCCACTGTTTCAGAGCAGATGATGCTTGGCTTGTTCTGCTAAAAAGACTTCCAAGGAAAGTGAGAACTGAGAACCTGGCCCTTTGCTAACTCTTATTTGACAGATTTATTTCATCCTATAAAAAGAAAAAAAATATGACCTTCAAAGCACAAAACTTTGTACTTCACTTGCAGCATCTGTGGAGTGAAAACGGAGGAGCAGTAACAGGTATTGATAACACAGATTACACTGTGCAAGGGGCAGGAGTACAAGGGATCATCACATTCCCTAAAACACCAATTGTATGTCTTTGATATGGAGTACCGAGGTGTCCTCAGAAATAGAAAGGGACAGAAGAAAACTCTGCAGAAGACAAAGATGAGCTCACACTTGTAATGACAGAGAAAGGACAAGGTGTGTTGCTGCACAGCAATTGCATGTTGGATGTCTCTGCACAGGGCACAATGAACCATGGCATAGCTAACAATGGCCACTGAGTGAGGCAGACCGATTTTTAACCAAAGAATAAAAAGATCCAAATGTGCAATTAAAAAAATTAATACTTGTTTATCCTACGCTTTTCCTAGTACTGCCCTTTCAAACCTCATTTCCTTAGTTCCTGCTGATTTGGCAACAAATGTGTTAAGGAGATCTGCAGTGGCCCTGATATGTGTGTGGAGCAACACAGAGTGTTTTCTTTTTCCTCCAGATTTTTCTGGCCGTGTAATGTACTTGAGAAAAGCATGGTAAGACAAATATGAATGGGGAGGGTTAGTACTACATCTAGTACTATTTTGCAATCGCGTTTCAGTGTGTATAAGCTGATTTCTTGGTACAAACGCAGAAGTCATTGCTTCTGCAAATAAAGACCTGGAATTGTTTTCCCATTGTGCATCTTATGATTTAATTTTAGGCCTTATTTTTTTGTGGGGAACATTTCTAAGTCTTGTTTTAAGTGCCCAGACCTCTCTGTTTCACCTCCTGCATTCAGAGGTGGTATGGTACAGACCAAGGACAGGGAAGAAAGGGAAAATAGCAATGTTTGCTATGGCTTTCATCCTGCTCCGTTCCCTTTCCCAGATGAACGCAATAACTTTCACTGCCACTTTGTTGGCAAGACAGAAATATGCAGCATCAAACATGCCATGTTAAAGTGCTGTCTGGGATATGAGCTGAGGGAGCTTGAGCTTATGTCAACAGTATCTTTCACATCTCACAGGCATTGGGGGGATGAAGGTCACTGAGGAAGAGCACTTGAATCAACACAAATCCAACTGACAGTGTTAAACTTAAAAGGAAAAATTGCTCCCGATTTCTCTTTCTCATTTTTGACCACAAATAATAGGAGTAAAGTATCTCTTTTAAAATATTATACTGGTAACAGCCATTCATCCCCAAACCACCTGCACCTTTAAGGAAACTACAGCACTGTGCCTCCCCAGCACCTGAGCAATGTGAACCCTCCTGACACGCTAGCCATTTGGCTTCGTGCAGACTGAGTTCTGGGACTGGTACCTAGTGAGACAGACATTTGTGGCCACTGGGAAAACCTCTGTGAAACACCAAATGGATTGACCTGGCACAGGGAGTGGGAAACGCACATACAAGTCTGATCCACGCACCACACCAACAGCGAGGGGCAATCTGAGTGAAGCAGGGTTCAAACTCCAGCCACTTTTCTTCCTTCTCTGCAAGGAGGTGAGTTTTGCTCTGAGATTAGGCTCCAAATACATCTCATTTTAACACAGACAGCAGACAATTTAACCTGGCAACTACTAAACTTCTATATTATCTTCCACAAATGAATTTGGAGAAAATTAAAAGAACCACCTAATGAATCACTTTCATTATGCTTATGTATTAATTAGATTAGGACTTCCACTGGCACTGCACAGTGGGGAATATGAAACACAGTAGGAACTAGGAGGCCTGCAAAAGGTGGGACAGAAAGTCCACGGGTTAATCAGAAACACTGCTTCCAATCTTGTGATAAAGATTGTCTGAAGACATACCACACTACTCTCTACTCTCAATACAGCATGATGTTAACAACATCAAATCAACAGCAGGAATATTGGTCTTCTAAAGGACTGGGAGTTTCGTCCCCTCCCTTCAAACAATCAACACAACAGCTACTTGAATGTAGCTGCAGGCCCACTAAAAAGATGGCAAATTCTACCATGCTATTTCAGGAGATGGCAAGATCAAGGCTAATAAAGAAACAATCCAGGACATTGATTTTTCAGGTTTACAAGCTGTTTCAGACAGAGCTGGTTCTGTGGCATTTGACACCTTGTAAGAGTTTAGCATGGAAATAATGTACAGTCTCTGCCATATACTGAACTTCAGCATCCATGGTAAATTTTGATGATGTGAGTGGGGTTTCCATGTTTTTTTATTATGAAATTCTTCAGCCATAATAAACTCTGTACAATGCTGCCCACAGAGCTGGCAATTTTCTTTTTGTCCTGCACTGCATTTTCCGGTAAGATCTCTGCTAACTGGGATTCCTATGCTGGAGAAAGCATCTCAACTGGACAGAAAGCCATGGAGCTCCAAACAGAATCAAAGGCATTCCTGTACCACTAGACAGAGGATAAATATTAAAGCTCAATAGCAATTCCAGTCCCTCTGGGTTCTCACTTCTTTTGCCATAGGAATATACAAAAGTATAGTTAATCTTACTTTTGCCTTTTATGTTCCTTAGCTAAGCAGTAGCTGGAGACAGGAATACAGAAAATGAATATGCTGCCAAGACAGTACTACCATCAGGGTTTTGTCCCCACACTATTTATGCCACATCATTACTCTTGTTCTCTGCTCCAGATGAAAGGAGTGCACATACAGCATCCAGATATAAAGTCATAGTCCTTCATACGTTCTCACCTGAAGGAAAATTCCCACTGCAAAGAAATTCCAAGTTGCAAAATAGTGGAAGTTTGGAAAAATACTTAATTCAGGTAGTAGGAATGTGTAGTGTACATTTGAGGACAATGTTGAACAACAGTCAGCAATGCACTGTTGTAATCACGAAGACTAGTACCATACTGAGCTGTACAAGCAAGAAATAACTAGCACCTTATGAGAAGAGATTATTCCCCTCTATTTATTTGAAATTGCATATGAAACCTCCCGTGTCTCCCCACAGTACAAGAGAGATGTCAACAGATCAGAGAGAGCCCAGCAGAGGACTGCCAAAATGGTTAGGGGAATGGACTAGACAAAATACAGGATGAGGCTGAGGAAATGGGGTTTTGTTTACCCTGGACAGGAGGTGGTCCACATGGAAATCTAACTGCACACTTCCACTACCAAGTGGGAGGCTACAGAGGCAAGAGGCCAGTCTCCTGAGGCAACAGGCATAAGCTGCAAGACAGGGAATTTCCAGTGGGTAGAAGGAGGCATCCATGCTGTTTGCATTCCTGTGTTTGCTATCTTCCCCTTGCAGATTGCCTTACTGGTGAGATGAGGGGGGCTGAAATGTTTAATCCAGTCACTTAATCTCATTTTCTTATCAACAGAATGTCCCTCAAAAAATGAGAGGGAGGAAAAAAAAAAAAAGGGAAACATCCAGAGCATGACAGTCTAATGCGTGAATAATGTGGAGCAGGAAAAAACTCCTGGGCCTAGCTGTGCATATTTGTCCCCACAGTCAGCGTGAACCGGTGTGGCATGGTGCTGCCAACCTGCAGAAGACCCCTGAAGAGGGATTCTTCTCACCTGCAGGGCTACCTAGTTTTAACAAGTGTATCAGGTGACTTAAAAGAAAGTAGTACCTATGCCTCTCTAAATGCTTCTCTTTGTAATTTGAGCCATCATGAACAACTCCCTTGAGGTATCACTGGCCATCAGCTTCAGACACAAAGGAGTGTTAGTCAATGTGAACCTCTAAAAGTATCAGCTTATCATTCTTTTTATGAACCAAGCATTCATTTTCCCCTTCAATGTAGCATACTGTGCTGATTTAAAAGTAAACCGGTAGGAGAAATGAACTCACCTCGAGAGAGATTACAAGTCAGAGTTACAATTTACTAAAAAGATGACAATAAATACAGTGATACAGAGAAAAAAACCTACTGGTTTTAACCCCCAAAGACAGGTGTATAATTCAGCACCCTGGGACAAGAACAGAACAGGGTTCATTAGCCCCTGTGCTGAGCACCACGTGGCCCCCCTGCGTGTAAAGGAAAAGGAAAGGAAAACCTGTTGGTCCAGATGATGGTGGCAGTTCTACTCAAGTAAGGATTGCAGTCTTGTCGAGAGTGGCAGCTGCAGTCCTACTGAAGTTCTGGTCCTCCTCTGGATCTGATGAGTGGTACCAGAAGTCCCCAAACCCCAAACTTTATGTATGCTCAAGTTCAGGTTGGAATGCCCAGTACCTCCCCCAGGGTAGGCAGTTCCACAGTGGCTGATTTAACTCTGTGAGTCATGGCATATTTTTGGAATCTTTGATGGTCTAGGTCATTGTAGCTGCCTCTTATGCCAGTCCATTGTGGCCCATGAGCAGAGATGACCCCTCGGGCTGGGTGTGAAGGTGTTAATGCCTTCCCAGAGGGGAGTTATCACAGCTGAGTCATTGGTGTGAAGACAAAAGAACACTCCCCTGCCTCATGGGGCAGCTTGTAGCCTGAGGTGTCAGGTGTGCCCTGGGCAGTTGCTGCAAACAATCCATTTATTAACAATCCATCAGAGATGACATAAAGGGTGTAGAATACACAGTTTAGGTTATACTGGCATAGTGGTAAACTGGTCCTGGCCCTGTGACTAGGACACATACTA
>NW_020886041.1:0-7819 GCF_003945725.1 Corapipo altera
CCCGGGCGGGTGCCATGGCGGGGGGCGCGGGGCTGGCCAAGCGCCTGGGCACCTTCGTGTCGGGGCTGCTGGAGTGCGGCGCCTTCTGCGGCATCATCTTCGGCTGGGCCTCCCTCGTCTTCGTCCTGAAGGAACGGGGCTACTTCCGGTGGCTGTGCCAGCCCTCCCCCACCAACCACACCGAGGGGCTCGGTACGGAACCCTGCCCGTCCCTGTCCTCGTGTCCCCACTGTCCTGATGCCCTTTGTGCCCTGCGTGCCCGCTGTCCCTTTGCCTAAAGTCTCTGCTGTCCCCATGCTCACGTCTTTGCTGTCCCTAATGTCCTGATGCCCTGCAGCATCCTGTGTCCCCACTGTCTCCATGCCCATGTCCCTGCTAGACCCCAGCCATGTCCCCGGTGTCCCCACATCCCCAGGGTTTCCCTGGGTTCCTGCTGTCTGCTGTTCCTGTGCCCGCGGGTCCCTGCATCCCCCCATCCCCGGTGCCCCCGGTGTCCCCACACCCATGTCCCTGTGCCCCCATGTCCCCACGCCCCACTGACTGCAGTCACCCCCAGACTGCAGTGCACAGGATGAGCAGTTCTCCCTGGTCTTCACCATCGGCTCCTTCATGAACAACTTCATGACCTTCCCCATGGGCGTCGTCTTCGACCGCTTCGGCACCCTGGCCGCTCGCCTCATCGCCATGTGAGCCCTGTGCCAGGGGTAACGGGGGGCTGGTGAGAGATGGGGGGTACCCGGGTGTCCAGGTAGGATGGGGCAGGAAGGTCCTGATGGCACGAGGGGCATCCATGGGGCTGGGGTGACCTGTGTTCCCCAGGACCCCATCTCCATGTGTCACCGCTGTCCCCTCAGCTCCCTCTACGCGGGCGGGACCCTGCTCGTCGCCTTCTCCACTCCAGGTGAGACCCTGTGGGCAGGGGGACCCCAGCCCTGTGGGGGGCCTGTTGGGGACCCCCACTGTCCCTGCTGACCCCTGTGTCCCCAGAGCTGGCCGTGCTGCTCTTCCCGGCCATGTCCATGCTGTCGGTGGGCGGCATCCTCCTCATCCTCACCAACATGCAGGTGGGTTCCCCCAGCACCCCGACTCCCACCCAGCGACAGGGGCAACCTGCCTGGCACGGGGTGACCCTGATGGCATGGGGGGCTGTATCTCGGTGCCAGGTGGGCAACCTGTTTGGGAAGTACCGCTCCATCATCATCACCCTCTACAATGGGGCCTTCGACTCCTCCTCTGCCATCTTCCTCATCGTCAAGGTGGGCACAGGGCGGGGGGATGTGGCGGTGGTGGGCGAGGGTGCAGGGTGCCCCCAGGGGAGGGCAGAGCTGGGGACGATTGGGTGACATCTGGGGACACAGCTGGGGACATACGGGGGACAGAGTTGGGTCAAAACTGTGGAAATACTGGGCACACAGTCTGGGACACAGTTGATCCACTGCTGGGGCCACATGTGGGGACAGACCCAGGGCCTGAGCAGGTGGCCACGGTGGCCAGTGGCAGCCTGTCCCTGACTCCCATCTCTGTCCCTGTCCCCAGCTGCTGTACGCACAGGGGCTGTCCCTGCAAGCCATGTTCCTCTTCCTGGCAGCCTGCAGTGCCTGGCACCTGCTGCGCACCCTCTTCCTGATGCCACGCACCCGTGTCCCCTACCCGCTGCCCCCCGGCTACGACTACGGGTACGGGGGTTGATGGGGGGGCTGAGTGTGCCCTGCTGGGGGGTGGGTCCCACCCCACGGGCAGCAGGTGACACAGGCACTGCCACAGGCTGCAATGCCCAGGGCGCTCCCGCTCCTACCGCACCTACGAGGAGAAGAGGCCCCCAGAGGAGAATGGCCCTGAGGAGACCCCCCTGGAGCCCCCCGTTCCTCGAGGTGCTGGGAGAAGGGATCTGGTCTGGAGGGGGCGGGGCTTATCGTGGGGAGGGGTTTGGTCCAATGGGCGTGGCTGCGGGGGTGGGCGCGGTCTGTTATGCAGATGAAAGGGTGTGGTCTGTGGTGGGCGTGGTTGGAGGATATATTAATAAGCAGGTGAAGGGGTGGAGCCTGGGAGTGGGTGTGGTGGTCAGAGGGTGGGCGTGGCACTACAGGTGAAGGGGTGTGGTCATACAGGTGGACTGGGGGGGGAGGTTCCAGCGGGTGGGAGGGACAAGGTGCCTCAGCAGGTGGGCGGGGCCGGGAGGGGCGTGTTCCTGCGTGCCCTGCCCTGATACCTGCGCAGGTGAAGCCCCCCCGCCCAGGACGACGTTCCGGGCCTGCGCGTGCTCGTGGCTCTTCGCCTGGCACGTGGCCTGGCTCTCCGTCATGCAGCTGCGCCACTACCTGTTCATCGGCACCCTCAACCCGCTGCTCGAGCGCCTGTCGCACGGGGACTCCGACGCGGGTACGGCACCGCGGGGGGCACGGCGGGCACCCCCGGGGCTGGCCCCCGCTTGACGCTGTCCTCCCCCCTCAGTGAGCACCTACACCAACGCCTTCGCCTTCACCCAGCTCTGCGGGGTGCTCTGTGCCCCCTGGAACGGCCTCATCCTCGACTGGCACAAGCGGGGCAAGCGCCACCGCCCCGAGGGTAACTGTCCCCTCTGCCCTGCTCCGAGGGGGACCGAGCCCCCAGACCCCCCCCCCCCCAGCGTAACCACCCCTTCTTGCCCCCTGCCCCGGGGGGTAATCACCCCTCCAGCCCTGGGGATGGTCTCTGTCCTCCCATGCCCTCATCTGGGCGGGTGACCGTGTGCCACCGCTGCCGTGCCCGAGCCCCGCGGCGCTCGGGGAGGGGGCCGTGTCCCCGTGGCCTGACCCCCGTGCCCGCAGGTGCCCGGGGCGCGCTGGCAGACCTGCGGGCCGCGGTGGTGTCCCTGGTGGTGACGGTGGTGCAGTGCCTGCTGTTCTCCGTGTGCGCCGCCGTGCCCGTCCTGCAGGTGCAGTTCGCCACCTTCGTGCTGCAGGTGATCAGCCGCTCCTTCCTCTACGGCGGCAACGCCGCCTTCCTGGCCATCGCGTGAGTGCCAGGGCGTGGCCACGGGGACGGGCTGGGGGTGGCAGGGGGTGGTGGCAGGGCCATCGCGAGGGAGGCAAGGGGACGGGGCGGTAGGGTTGGTGCAGGGGCGGCACGGGGTGGTGATGGGGCTTGGAGTGCCAGGGGACAGGACGGCGGTGGCAGGGGATGGGGTGGCGGTGTCAGGGCAGGGGTGGAAGGGGAGGGTGTTGGGGCTGGAGGGTGGGGAGGTCGTGATGGTGGTGACAGAGGATGCTGGCGGTGTCAGGGAGTGGCAGGGGACGTGGTGGTGGTGGCAGAGGGTGTGGGCAGTGTCAGGGAGTGGCAGGGGACGTGGTGGTGGTGGCACGGTTGGGGGTGTCAGAGGACAGGGTATTGTGGTGGCAGCGCCAAAGAACAGTGTGTCAGAGTGGGGCTGTCAGGGGTCAGGGTGCCAGAAGGGTACTGGGAGGGGTGCCAGGGGCAGGGTGTCGGGGTTGCCCGGCAGTGACAGGGGTGCCCGGCAGGTTCCCCCCGCAGCACTTTGGGAAGCTGTACGGGCTGGCCATGGCACTGTCGGCGCTGGTGGCCCTCCTACAGTACCCCTGTGTCACCCTGGTGCAGGGGCCGCTCCAAGGGGACCCCTTCTATGTGAGTGCACCCTGAGGCCCCTCCCCGATGGGTGGGGGGGCTGCTCCATCGGGAATGGGGTGGCTGCTCCACGGGGGAATGGGGGTCCTGCTCCGGGGAGGGATGGGAGTCCTGATCCTGAGGGAATGGGGGTCCTGCCCAGAGAGGGATTGGGGTGCTCTCCCACAGTAAGGTGGGACTCCTGCCCCACGGGGAAATGGTGGTCCAGCCCCGGGAGGGATGAGGGTCCTGCCCCACACTAGGGCGGGGGTCGTGCCCCGGGAAAATGGGGGTCCTGGCCTAGCACAGGGGACTGGGGTGGCCATGGGGCTGGCCCAGGGGCTCCCCCTGGGTGGGGTCAGCCCCTCAGCCCCCTTCCCGGACGCTCCCCCCTCCCCAGGTGAACGTGGGGCTCATCGCCGTGGTGCTGTTGGCCTTCGTCAGCCCCGTGGTGGTGGCCCGCGAGTGCCGGCGGCGAGCCAAGGAGCTGGAGGCAGCTGGCACGCCCCTGACAGCCCCCCCTGCTGCCGAGACCCCCGCCGAGATGCCTCACTGAGCCCCTCACCCGCCAGGAACCCGGCACCCAGCACCCCGTTTTTGTACTGGCCTGGGGGTGCTGTGCCGGTGGGATGGGGGGGTTTGGGGGTAATAAACGTCGCTGCCCCCTCCACCCACGGTGCTGCTCCCCCAACCCCCTCCCCAGGCCCCCTGCACACACAGACACGGCTCAGAGCACCTCTGCTTTACTGGGAAGGGAACTGGGAGGCCGTGGCAGCACTGGGAGATCAGTACTGGCAGATGAAGGGGCGCAGCTGGAAGCAGGGGCGGCTGCGCCAGAACCCGTCTGGGGACAGGGACAGTGGTCAGGGCCATGAGGTGGACCCCAGAGCCCCTCTATAACCCTCCCAGTGGCCCCCAGTGCCCTGTAACCCCTCCCAATGCCTCCTATGCCCCTCCAAGTGCCCCCAGTACCCTGCAGCTCATTCCCAGTGCCCCCCCCAGTGCCCTAAGTAACCCCAAACCCCCTGCCATTGCTCCCAGTAGCCCTGTGCCCCCTCCCAGTGCCCCCCCCCAGTGACTCAAGTAGCCCTCAACCCCCTCCCATTGCTCCCAGTAGCTCTGTGTCCCCTCCCAGTGCCCTCCCCATTGTCTTCAGTGGCCCTGTGCCCCTTCCCAGTGGCTCCCTTGCTGTCCCCAGTAGCCCCGTGTCCCCCGAGCCCAAGTGCTCGGCGTGGTGGGTGGGGAGGTGTGGATGCCCTCACCTCGGGTGCTGAGGGTGGTGCAGGTGGTGACAATGTGGTGGGGATAGGTGGGTCCCCAGTTGGCGTAGTTCCAGGGGCTGGAGTCCTCCCAGCATGACGCCCACTTCCCTCCCTGCCGTGGTGACATCTCAGCCCCCAGTGACAGCCCCCAGCATGCCACACCCAGCCCCTCTCCCCCCAAAACCAGCCCCAGCACCCCTACCCAGCTCCTCACCCCTCAAGACCCAGTCCCCATCCTGAGCATCCCATACCCCGGTTCATCTCCCAGAAACCAAGCCCAGCACCCGGGCGCCTGGTACCCGGCACCCCCCAGCCAGCCCCAGCACCCCCACCTAGCCCCTCACCTCCAAAAAGCAGCCCCAGCACTCCACACCCAGCCCCTTGTCCCCCCAGACCGGTGCCAGCCCCCCTGGCCAGCCGAGGCGCCCCCCCGGTGCCCCCTCACCTTGCGGCTGGTGACGGCCCCGATCCAGACGGCGATGCGGGTGTAGGTGCGGGCCAGTTTCTGCAGCTCCTGGTTGCGGGAGGCGCTGTGCACGGAGGCCAGCTGGCCCCGGTACACATCCCGGCAGTACCTCTGCGGGACGGGCACAGCCTGGCACCGGGCACCCGCCGGTACCCCACCCGCACCTCTGCACCCCCGCACACACCTCCCACCGGCACCTCCCGGCAATGCCGCTGTGGGATGGCCATGGCCTGGCACCCCGGGACCCCCTGGTAACCCCCCGGGACCCCCTGGCACCCAACCGTGCCCCACGTCCCCTCACCTGGGCACGCGAGTAGGTGCACAGCCGCTTCACCACCGCGTAGTGGGGCTGCGGGATGGCCTCGGCCGCGGGCACCCCCTGGGGCTGGCGGGGGGCTGGAGGACAGGGCTGTGAGGGCTGGCACCGGGGTCCCTCTGCCGCCTGCTGCCAGCCCTGGGCACACGGCACTGGCGAGGTGGGCATGGTAGTGAGGTGGCAGGGACTGAGGGTGTCCCCAGGATGTCCCCGTGGGCAGACGGGGGCGTGGGGGGCACTCACAGGGGCAGGGGGACACTCACTGGAGTGGCTGGTGGGCACAGTGCCCAGCAGGGCCAGGGCGAGCAGCAGGCAGGGCCACATGGTGGGGAGACACTCAGGGACACTGGGGACACCACCAGCAGCCTTGGGAGATACCACAGCCCAGTCATCCTCCACCCCCCTGGGGACACCCCTGTGGTCCAGAGCCCTTCTGCCCCTCTTGGTACCCCTCTTGGTGACAACCCATCCTCCACACGTCTGCTCTGACACCGCCCATGTCCCCACCGAGCCTCTGTCACACCTGGTGCCAACCCGTGACCCTCACCCCATTCTGCCTCTCTATGCCCCATGCCCCTCCACCATCCCCTGTGCCACCCCCACCTCCCCCTGGCACCCCAGAGCCCCCGGTGCCAGCCCTCAGGGATGTCCACCCCTACCCCCAGCCCCAGCAGCTGTGGGCTGAGCACTCCCCATGCCCCTGTCCCCGCTCCTCACCTGGGGGCTGGGGGGATCTGCCCCCTGTCCCCTTTATAAGGGTGACAGGGTCATGTGTTCCCACCACAGCCTTGCGCCACCCCAGCCTGGACTTGGGGGCACCAGGGGGACACCGGGGGGCACTGGAGGGACACCAGGGGCAGGGGGGAAAGCGGGGGCTGGGAGCGCAGGGGTGGGGGCTGCTCGAGCCCGAGGAGTGGGTGTGGGTGTGTGGGGCTCAGCGTGTCCCGGGGGTGGGGTGCTGGGGGTGCAGAGGGGTGCTGAGGGGATGTTGGGGTGCTGATACCATCTCCCGCCAGCTGTGCTTGCCCAAGGGCCATTTCCTCCCCAGCGGCTGTGGCCCCCCAGGTCTGGCCCGGCCGTTTGCCCACGGCCCCCCCCGACTCCCCCAGACCCCCCCTTCCCCCGACTGGCCCCCCTGACTGGCAGCTCAGCACCCACAGCTCCCCCAGGGCTCTGCACCCCCTCCTCTGCACCCTAAATCCCCATCCTCACCCCCACGCTCTCTGCACCCCCTTTCCCAGCAGCCCCCTGTGCCCCTGCACCCCAAACTCCCTGAGATCTCGTACTGAGACCACACACCCCAAACTCCCAGCACTCCCTCTCCAAGCTCCCTGCACCCCAAGCCCCCACAGCCCCCATCCCTGTGCCCCTGCACCTCAAATTCTCAGAGCTCCCTCCCCATGCCCCTGCACCCCAAACCCTAAAAGCCCCCTGTGCCCCTGCACCCCAAACCCCCACAGCCCCCTCCCCGTGGCCCTGCACCCCAAATTCCCAGAGTCTCTATGCTGAGCCCCTGCGCTCCAAACTCCTTCAGCGCCCTCCCTGAGCCCCCTGCACCCCCCTTCCCTGGACCAAACACACCCTGAGCACTGGTTGGGCAGGGTGTGGGCAGAACCCCCCCCCCCCGGGGGTCCCCCCCCTGTCCCCCCCCGCATGTCCCCAGCAGTTGGTGGTCGGGAGTGTCACAAGGCTGTGGTTGGGGACATGTGGCCCTGTCACCAATATAAGGGTGGCAGCGGGCAGAGCCCCCCCAGGACGCAGGTGAGGAGTGTGGACGGGGATATTGGGTTGTGCTCAGTCCTGAGCACAGCGTTGGGGGTCCTGGAGGCTGACATGAGGGTCTCTGGGGTGCCAGGGGACATGACAGGGGACCGAGTGGCACAGGGTGCCCAGGGGATGGGGCGACCATGGGGTTGGAAGCGAGGAACTGGTGACATGGTGGGCCCAGGAGGGCTGGGATCGGTGGGGGTGACACTGGGGGCGACAGAGGGGATGGGGCATGGGGTGGCACTGGGGATGGTGGAGCGGCATGGGGATATGGGAGGGTTTCAGAGGGGATATGGGGAAGACCGAGTGACGCTGTGGGTGGCAAAGGAATGCTGGGGACACCACCAGCACCCTTGGGAGATACCACAGCCCTGTCACCCTCGGCCACCCTGGGGACAGCCCCATGGC
>NW_020886042.1:0-7817 GCF_003945725.1 Corapipo altera
ACGGAGCTCATATATCCCAGGCATGTCAAAATGCTGCAGACTTCATCATAGTACTGACCTCATAAAACCCAGATATGTCACAGAGGTCGAAGTATCACCCTGACACTGACCTCATAAAGCACAACCATGTCATAACGGTGCAGGTCTCATCATGGCACTGACCTCATAAAACAAACCATGTCATAATATAGGAGGCATCATCAAGGCACTGACCTAATAAAATCCAGTCATGTCATAGAGGTCCAAGAATAATCATGGTACTGACGTCATAAAGCCCAGTCATGTCTTAATGGTAAAGGTCTCATTATGGCACTAACCTCATAAAGCCGAGACATGTCATAATGGTGCACTCATCATCCTGACACTGACCTCATAAAGCTCAACCATGTCATAATGGTGCAGGCTTCATCATGGCACTGACCTCATAAAGTCCAACGATGTCATAGAGGTCCACTCATCATCATGGCACTGACCTCATAAAGCCCAGTCATATTATAGATGTCCACGCATCATCATGGCACTGACCTCATAAAGTCCAACCATGTCATAATGGTGCAGGCATCAACATGGTCACGACCTCATAAAGCCCACCCATATCATAATGGTGCAGGCCTCGTCATGGCTCTGACCTCATAGATCCCAACCATGTCAAAATGGCACAGGCATCATCAAGACACTGACTTTATAAAGCCCAGCCATGTCATGGAGGTCCACGTATCATCATGGCACTGACCTCATAAAACCCAGCCATGTCATAATGGTGCAGGCATCATTAAGGTTCTGAAGTCATAAAGTCCAGACATATCATAGAAGTCCACGCATCATCTTGACACTGACCTCATAAAGACCAACCATGTCAAAATGGTGCAGGTCTCATCATGGCACTGACCACATAAAGTCCAACCATGTCATGGAGGTCCACACATCGTCGTGGTACTGGCCTAATAAACACCAGCCATACCATAATGGTGAAGGCATCCTATTGGAACTGATATCCTAAATCCAGGCAATTTCATAATGGTGCAGGCATCATCAAGGTACTACCTTCATAAAGGCCAGCCATGTCATACAGGTCCACGCATCATCATGGCACTGACCTCATAAAGTCTAACCATATCATAGTGATCCATGCATCATCATGGCAGTGACATCATAAAGTCCAGCCATGTAATAATGGTGCAGACTTCATCATGGCACTGACCTAATAAAACCCAGACATGTCATAATGGTGCAGGTATCATCTTGGCACTGACCTCATAAAGTCCAGCCATGTAATAATGGTGCAGACCTCATCCTGACACTGTCCCCATAAATCCCAGCCATGTGATAAATGTACAGGTATCATCATGGCACGGACCTCATAAATCGCAGCCATGTGATAAATGTGCAGGCATCATCATGGCACTGACCTCATAAAGCCCAGCCATGTCATAATGGTGAACGCATCTACAAGACACTGTCAACATAAATACCAGCCATGTCATAGAGGTCCATGCATCACCATGACAGTGACCTGATAAAGTCTAAACATGTAATAGGTGTCGACGCATCATCATGGCAGTGACCTCATAAAGCCCAGCCAGGTCATAATGGTGCAGACCTCATCATGGCACTGGCCTCATAAAGACCAGCCATGTCGTAATGGTGCAGGTATCATCATGGCACTGACCTCATAAAGCCCAGCCACTTCATAATGAAGCAGGTCTCATTTTGGCACTCACTTCATAAAAACCAGACATGTCATAATGCTGCAGACATCATCATGGCACTGATCTCCTAAATCCCAGTCATGTCATAATGGTACAGGCATCATCAAGACCCTGACGTCATAAAGCCCAACCATGTCAGAGACGTCCATGCATCATCATGGCAGTGACCTCAAAAAGTCTAACCATGTCATAGAGGTCCACGCATAATCCTGACAGTGACCTCATAAAGCTGAACCATGTCATAATATTGCAGATCTCATCATCGCACTGACCTCATAAAACCCTGCCATGTCATAATGGTACAGACCTCATAATGGCACTGAACTCATAGATCCGAGTAATTTCATAATGGTGCAGGTCTCATCATGGCACTGACCTCATAAAGGACAGCCATGTCATAATGGTGCAGGTCTCATCATGGCACTGAAATCATCAAGCCCAGCCATGTCATAGAGGTCCACACATCATCATGGCACTGACCTCATAGATCCCAACCATGTCATAGAGGTCCATGTATCATCATGGCAGAGACATCATAAAGTCTAACCATGTCATAGAGGTCCACGTATATTCAGGGCAGTGACTCCATAAAGCCGAGACATGTCATAATTGTGCACACCTCATCATGGCACTGACCTCATAAATCCCAGTCATGTCATAATTGTGCAGGCATCATCATGGCACTGACCTCATAAAACCCAGTCATGTCATAATGGTGCAGGCATCATCATGGCTCTGACCTCATAGATCCCAGCCATGTCATTATGGCGGAGGCATCATTAAGACACTGACGTTATAAAGCCAAACCACGTCATAGAGGTCCACGTATCATCATGGTAGTGACCTCATAAAGTCCAGCAATGTCATAATGGTGCAGGCATCATCCAGACACTGACCTCATAAAGCCCAGTCATGTCATAATTGTACAGGTATCATAATTGGACTGACCTCATAAAGCCCAGCCATGTCATAGAGGTCCACGCTTCATCATGGTACTGACCGCATAAAGCGCAGCAACGTCATGATGCTGCAGGTCTCATTATGGCACTGACCTCATAAAACCCAGACATGCCATAATACTGCAAACATGATCATGGCACTGACCTCATAAATCCCAGCCATGTCATAATGGTGTAGGCATCATCAAGACCCTGACGTCATAAAGCCCAACCATGTCAGAGAGGTCCACGCATGATCATGGCAGTGACCTCATAAAGTCGAGCCATGTCATAATGGTGCTGACCTCATCATGGCACTGACCTCATAAAACCCTACCATGTCATATTGGTGCAGGCCTCATCACGGCAATGACCTCATAAAGCCCAGTCATGTCATAATGCTGCAGGAATCATCATGGTACTGACCTCATAAAGTCCAGTCATGTCATAATGGTTCAGGCCTCATCATGGCACTGACCTCATAAAGGTCACCCATGTCATAATTGTGCAAGCCTCATAATGGCACTGAAATAGTGTCCATGCATCATCATGGCACTGACCTCATAAAGCCCAACAATTTCATAGAGGTCCATTCATCATTATGGCAGCGCCCTCATAAAGTCTAACCATGTCATAGAGGTCCACGTATCACCATGGCAGTGACCTTATAAAGTCGAGTCATGTCATAATGGTGCAGGCATCATCACGTCACTGACCTCATAATTCCCAGCCATTTCATCATTGTGCAGACATCATCATGGCACTGACCTCATAAAGTCCAGTCACGTCATAATGTTGCAGACCTCATCTTGGTACTGACCTCATAAACCAAGCCATGTCATAATGCTTCTGGTATCATCATGGCACAAACCTCATAAAGACCAGTCATGTCATAATGGTGCAGTCATCATCATGGCACTGACCTCATAAAGCCCAGCCATGTCATAATGGTACAGGTCTCATCATGGCATTCATCTCATAAAGACCAGACATATCATATAGTTGCACGCAACATCATCGCACTGACCTCAGAAAGTCCAAATATGTCATAAGAGTGCAGGCATCATCATGGCACTGACCTCATAAAGCCGAGCGATGTCATAATGATGCAGGTCTCATCATGGTACTGACGTCATAAAGCCCAACCATGTCATAATAGTGCACGGCTCATCATGGTACTGACCTCATAAAGCCCAGTCATGTCATAGAGGACCACGCATCATCATGGCACTGACCTAGAAGAGTCCAACCATGTCATAACGGTGCAGGTCTCATCATGGTTCTGACCTCATAAAGCCCAGACATGTCATAGAGGTCCACGTATCATCATGGTACTGACCACATAGATCCCAACCATGTCATAATGGTGCAGGTCTCATCATGGCACTGACCTCATAATGCCCAGACATGTCATAGAGGTCCACGCATCATCGTGGCACTGTCCTCCTAAAGCCCACCCATATCATAATGGTGCAGGTCTCATCATGGCAATGACCTCATAAAACCCAACCATGTCTTAATTGTACAGGCCTCGTCATGACTCTGACGTCAGAGATCCCAACCATGTCATAGTGTCGCAGACATCATCAAGGCACCGACGTCATTTAGTCCAGCCATGTCATAGAGGTCCACGCGTCATCAAAGCAGTGAAATCATAAAGTCCAGCCATGTCACACTGGTGCAGGTCTCATCATGGCACTGACGTCATAAAGACCAGTCATGTCATAGAGGTCCACGCATAATCATGGTAGTGACCTCATAAAGTCTATCCATGTCATAGAGGTCCACGCATCATCATGGCAGTGACCTCATAAAGTCCAGCCATGTCATAATGGTGCAGACCGCATCATGGCACTGACATCATAAAGCTCAGCAATATCATAATTGTGCAGGCATCATGATGGCACTGACCTCATAAAACCCAGTCATGTCATAATTGTGCAGGCATCATCATGACACTGACCTCATAAAACCCAGTCATGTCATAATGGTGCAGACATCATCATGGCACTGACCTCATAAAACCCAGTCATGTCATAATGGGGCAGACCGCATCATGGCACTGACCTCATAGAACCCAGATATGTCATAGAGGTCCACGCATCATCCAGACATTGACCTCATAAAGTCCAAACATGTCATAATGGTGCGGGCATCATCATGGCACTGACCTCATAAAGACCAGCCATGTCATAGATTTCCACGCATCATCATGGCACTGACCTCATAAAGCCGAGCTATGTCATAATTGTGCAGGTCTCATCATGGCACTGACGTCATAAAGCCCAGCCATGTCATAATGGTGCTTGGCTCATCATGGCACTGACCTCATAAAGCCGAACCATGTCATAATGGTGCAGTTCTCATCATGGTTCTGACCTCAGAGATCCCAGTCATGTCATAATGTCGCAGGCATCATAAAGGTACTGATGTCATAAATAACAGCCATGTCATAGAGGTCCACGCATAATCATGGCAGTGACCTAATAAAGCCGAGCCATGTCATAATGGTGCAGACCTCATCATGACACTGACGTCATAAAGCCCAGCCATGTCATAATGGTGCAGGCCTAATCATGGCAGTGACCACATAAAGTCCAGCCATGTCATAGTGGTGTAGACCTCATAATGGCACTGATCTCATAAAACCAAACCATGTCATAATGATGCAGGTCTCTTCATTGCATTGACGTCATAAAGTCAAACCATGTCATAGAGGTCTAAGCATCATCATGGCACTGACCACACAAAGCCCAACCATGTCATAATGGTGCAGACCTCATCACGGCACTGACATCATAAAGTTCAGCAAAGTCGTAATTGTGCAGGCATAATCATGGCACTGACCTCATAAAGCCCAGCCATGTCATAATGGTGCAGACCTCATCATGGCACTGACCTCAGAGATCCCAGTCATGTCATATTAGTGCAGGCATTTCAAGGCACTGACGTCATAAGGTCCAACCATGTCATAGAGGCCAGGCATCATCATGGAAGTGACCTCAAAAAGTCTAACTGTGTCATAGAGGTCCACGCATCATCATGGTAGTGACCTCATAAAGTCTTAACTATGTCATAGAGGTCCACACATCATCATGGCAGTGACCTCATAAAGCGAAGTCATGTCATAATGGTGCAGAACTCATCATGGTACTGACCTAATAAATACCAGCCATGTCATAGAGGTCCATGCATCATCATGGCGCTGACCTCATAAAGTCCAACCATGTAATAATGGTACAGACCTCATCATGGCACTGACGTCATAAAGCCCAGTCATGCCATAATGGTGGTGGCATCATCATGGCACTGACATCATAAAGCCTAGGCACGTCATAGAGGTAAACGCATCATCATGGCAATGACCTCATAAAACTTAACCATGCCATAATGGTGCAGGTCTCATCATGGTAGTGACCTCATAAAGCCCAGTCATGTCATAATGGTGTAGGCCTCATCATGGCACTGACGTCATAAAGCCCAGTCATGTCATAATGGTGCAGACCTCATCATGGCACCGACCTCATAAAGACCAGACATGTCTTAGAGGGCGACGCATCATTATTGCACTGACCTGATAAAGCCCAACCATGACATAATGTTGCAGGCCTCATCATGACACTGACCTCATAAAGACCAGCCATGCAATAATGGCGCAGGCATCATCATGGTACTGACGTCATAAAGGCCAACCATGTCATAATGGTGCACACCTCATCATGACACTGACCTCATAAAGTCCAACCATGTCATAGAGGTCCACGCATCATCATTGTACTGACCTCATAAAGCCCAGCCATGTCATAATGGTGTAGTAATCATCAAGGAACCGAACTCATAAAGACCAGTCATGTCATAGAGGTCCACGAATCATCATGGCAGTGACCTCATAAAGTCTGACCATGTTATAGAGGTCCACGTCTCATTATGGCAGTGACCTTATAAAGCCGAGCTATGTCATAATGTTGCAGGTCTCAACATGGCACTGACCTCATAAAGCCCAGCAATGTCATAATTGTGCAGGTCTCATCATGGTACTGATCTCATAAAGCACAGACATCTCATAATGGTTCGGGTCTCATCAGGGCACTGACCTCATAAAATCCAACCACGTCATGGAGGTCCACGCAGCATCATGACTCTGACCTCATAAAGCCAACCATGTCATAATGGTACAGGCACCATAATGGCACTGACCTCATAGATACCAGCCATATCAGAATGGTACAGGCCTCATCATGGAACTGACCTCAAAAAACCCAGCCTTGTCATAATGGTGTGGTCTCATCATGGCATTGACCTTCTAGATCCCAGTCAGGTCATAATGGTACAGGTATCGTCATGGGACTTACCGCATAAAGCCCAACCATGCAATAATGGTGCAGGTCTCATCATGGCACTGATCTCATAAAGTCCAGCCATGTCATAGAGGTCCACGCATCATAATGGCGCTGACCTCAAAATCCCAACCATGTCATAATGGTGCAGACTGCATCATGGCTCTGACCTCATAAAACCCAGTCATGTCATAATGGTGCAGGCATCATCATGGCACTGACCTCATATAGCCCAGCCATGTCATAATGGTGCAGGACTCATCATGTCACTGACCTCATAAAGCCCAGTCATGTCATAATGGTGCAGGTCTCATCATGGTACTGACCTCATAAAACCCAGACATGTCATAATGGTACAGACCTCTTTATGGAACTGACCGCATAAAGCCTTACCACGTCATAGAGGTCCACGCATCATCCTGACACTGACCTCATAAAACCCATCCATGTTATAATAGTGCAGGTCCCATCATGGCACTGACCTCATAAAGTCCAGCCATGTCAAGGAGGTCTACGAATCATCCTGACACTGACCTCATAAAGCCCAACCATGTCATAATGGCGCAGGTCTCATCATGGCACTGACCTCATAGATCCCAGCTATGTCATAATGATGCAGGAATCATCAAGGCGCTGACGTCATAAAACCCAGTCATGTCATAATGGTGCAGACATCATCATGGTACTGACATCATAAAGTCCAGACATGTCATAGAGGTCCAGGAATCATCATGGCAGTGGCCTCATAAAGCCGAACCATGTCATAATGGTGCAGACCTCATCATGGCACTTACCTCATAGAACCCAGCCATGTCATAATTGTGCAGGCATCA
>NW_020886043.1:0-2739 GCF_003945725.1 Corapipo altera
GACTGGATTTGTGTTTTCCTGACTGGATTTGTGTTTTCCTGACTGGATTTGTGTTTTCCCTGCAGATCTCACCAACATCTTCGAGTCGTTCCTGCCCCAGCTCCTGGCGTATCCCAATCCCATCGATCCGTTGAACGGAGACGCCGCTGCCATGTACCTCCACCGACCAGAGGAGTACAAACAGAAAATCAAAGGTGAGGAGGCATTCCTGGCATTCCCAGCATTCTCATTCCCAGCATTCCCGGCATTCCAGCCTCGGAAAATCCGGGAGCCGCAACCTCAGTTTTTCCCCCCCCCCCGTTCCAGGGATGTTTTTCCAGTGGAAAACGGGGGTGATGTGGAGTAGGGAATGGGATGTGGGATGTGGGACAGGGGTGGGAATGGTTAGCAGACCCTAAACAGCTGGAGGAAAACTGGGATAGGATTCCCAGGGATTTTGAGGAATGGGGGGAATGATTGAGTGTGTGATGGAGAAAAAAAAAGGGCGGGAAAATTCCAGTCGGGAGCATCCAGGGATGTTCCTGGGTAAAACACTGGATGAAAAGGGGCTTGTTGGGAGTTGTTTGGGAAGTTCTGGGAACAGGAATCAAGGGATTGATGGTGCTGAACAGGGAAGGACAAGGAAAAGTGGGATAGGATTCCCTGGGATTTTGAGGAATGGGCGAAGTGATTGAGTGTGTGATGGAAAAAAGGAGCAGGAAAATTCCAGTCGGGAGCATCCAGGATAAAATCACTGGATAAAAAGGGACTTGTTGGGAGTTCTTTGGGAAGTTCTGGGAGCAGGAATCCAGGGATTGATGGTGCTGTTGGAAAAGGTGCTGTGGCAGAGCAGGAATTCCTGGAAAACCCCAGGGAATTCCTTCCTTGCCACTTCCTAGTCCAGCCAGGGTTTCCCAGGGGTCAGGAATTCCCATTGGGAAGCCGCAGAGAGTTAATAAAGGCTGGAATTTCCTCAAGTCAGGCCCATGATGGCTTTGGGATTTGTCCTGAATCCCGAATTTTGGGAATCAGTAAATCCTGTGCTGTTCACTGAGGTCCATCCCACTCCTTTCCAGTTTAGTCTGGAATTTTAGTCTGGCTCTGAGCTGGAATGATTCTGCCCTGTCAGGTTAAACTCAGATCTGAATTTCCTCAAGTCAGGCCCTTCCATGGCTTTGGGATTTGTATTGAATCCCTGATTTTGGGAGTAAATAAATCCTGTGGATCCCTGGGATCCATCCCACAGCCATCTATCTCCACGCTCAGCTGACACAGGGTTTAGTCTGGAATTCTGGTCTGGCTCTAAGCTGGGATGGTTCTGCCCTGTCAGGTTAAACCCAGGTCTTCATTTCCTCAGGTCAGGTGCTTGGTGGCTTTGGGATTTTTCCTAAATCCTGAATTTTGGGAATCAGTCAACTCCTGTGCTGTTTATTGAGGTCCATCCCAACTCCTTCACAGTTTAGTCTGGAATTTTAGTCTGGCTCTAAGCTGGGATGGTTCTGCCCTATCAGGTTAAACTCAGGTCTTCATTTCTTCAAGTCAGGCCCTTCCATGGCTTTTAGATTTGTCCCAAATCCTGAATTTTTGGGAGTCAGTCAAGCCCTTCACTGTTCATTGAGGTCCATCCCACCCCCTTTCCAATTTAGTCTGGAATTTTAGTCTGGCTCTGAGCTGGGATGGTTCTGCCCTGTCAGGTTAAACTCAGGCCTTCATTTCCTCAAGTCAGGCCCTTCTATGGCTTTTAGATTTGTCCCAAATCCTGGATTTTGGGAGTAAATAAATCCTGTGGATCCCTGGGATCCATCCCACAGCCATCTATCTTCACGCTCAGCTGACACAGGGTTTAGTCTGGAATTCTGGTCTGGCTCTAAGCCTGGTTTGGGAGATGGTTCTGCGCTGTCAGGTTAAACTCAGATCTGAATTTCCTCAGGTCAGGCCCTTCCATGGCTTTGGGATTTGTCCTAAATCCCCAATTTTGGGAATCAGTAGATCCTGTGCTGTTCATTGAGGTCCATCCCAACTCCTTCTTTCCAGTTTAGTCTGGAATTTTAGTCTGGCTCTAAGCTGGGATGGTTCTGCCCTATCAGGTTAAACTCAGGTCTTCATTTCTTCAAGTCAGGCCCTTCCATGGCTTTGGGATTTATCCTGAATCCCGAATTTTTGGGAGTAAATAAATCCTGTGCCGTTCATGGAGGTCCATCCCACTGGGAAGGACTCGGCTGTTCCCAGCTCCGACTGTGACAGGGAATCCTTGGGAATCTCCTTATTCCCGAGGGTTTTGCACATCCACGAGGTCTCCACCTGTTCCCCAGTGTTGTTGGAGAGTGCTGGGAAGCACGGAATTCCAGGGTGGTTTGGGATGGGAGGGAATTGCAGTGAAGGGACACCTTGCACTGTCCCTCGTCCAGCCCGGCCTTGGGCTCTTCCAGGGATGGGAATTCCACAGTTTCTCTGGGCAGGAGAGAATTTGTAATTTATAAATGTGTCATTTAGATAGAATTTAAGTATAATTTATCTATAATTTATATACAGTTCAGATATAATTTAGATACAATTTCTATACATTTCTATACCATTTCTATACCATTTCTCTACAATTTCTATATAATTTCTCTGCAATTTCTTTATAATTTTTATACTATTTCTATACTATTTCTATACAATTTCTATACAATTTCTATACAATTTAGATACAATTTAGTTATAATTTAGATACAATTTAGATATAATTTCTATACAATTTCTATATAATTTCTATAT
>NW_020886043.1:5739-7814 GCF_003945725.1 Corapipo altera
TTTTTTTTTCCCAAATCTCCCTCTTTTTATCCAAATCTCCTTTTTTTCCCCGAATCACCCTCTTTTTTTCCTAAATCTTTTTTCCCAAATCTCCCTCTTTTTATCCAAATCTCCCTTTTTTCCCAAATCTTTTTCCCCAAATCTCCCTCTTTTTCCCCCAAATCTTTTTTTCCCAACCTTTTTCTCCCAAATCTCCCTCTTTTTATCCAAATCTCCCTCTTTTTTTCCTAAATCTTTTCTTTTTTTTCCCCAAATCTCCTTTTTTCCCCCCAAATCTTTTTATCCAAATCTCCCTCTTTTTTCCCCAATCATTTTTCCCCAATCATTTTTCCCAAATCTCCCTCTTTTTATCCAGATCTCCCTCTTTTTTTTCCCCGATTTTCTCTTCCCAAATGTTTTTTCCCAATCTTTTTCCCCCAAAATCTCTCTCTTTTTTCACAAATCTTTTTTCACAAATCTCCCTCTTTTTCCCCCAAATCTTTTTTTCCCAAATTTCCCTTTTCCCCCAAATTTCCCTCCTTTCTCCCAAATCTCCCTCTTTTTTTCCTAAATCTCCCTCTTCCCCGAAATTTCCCTTTTTTTCCCAAATCCCCCTCTTTTTATTCAAATCTCCCTCTTTTTCCCCAAATCATTTTCCTCCAATCTTTTTTCCCCAAATTTCCCTCTTTTTATCCAAATCTCCCTCCTTTTTTTCCCCAATCTTTTTTTCCCAAATCTTTTTTTCGCAAATCTCCCTTTTTTCCCAAGTCTCCCTCCATTTTCCCAAACCTCCCTCTTTTATCCAATTCTCCCTCTTTTTTCCCCAAATTTTTTTTCCCCAATATTTTTTTCCTAAATCTGTCTCTTTTTATCCAAATCTTCCTTTTCCCCCAAATCTCCCTTTTTTTCCAAGTTCCCCTCTTTTTTCCCCCAAATCTTTTTTTCCCAGTCTTTTTTCCCCAAATCTCCTCCTTTTTATCCAAATCTCCATTTTCCCCCAAATCTTCTTTTCCCAAATCTCCCTCTTTTTTCCCTGAATTCTCCTTCTTTTCTCCTAAATCTCCCTCTTTTTATCCAAATCTCCCTCTTTTTTCCCAAATCTTTTTTTTCCCCAATCTTTTTTCCCCAAATCTTTTTTCCCCAAATCTTTTTTCCCCAATCTTTTTTTCCCCAATCTTTTTTTCCCCAATCTTTTTTCCCAAATCTTTTTTCCCCAAATCTTTTTTTCCAATTTTTTTCCCAAATCACCCTCTTTTTTTCCTAAATCATTTTCCCCCAAATCTCCCTCTTTTTCCCCAAATCTCCCTTTTTCCCCCCCAAATCTCCCTTTCCCCCCCCCAAATCTCCCTCCTTTTCCCCCAAATCTCCGTTTTCCCCAAATCCCCCTCATTTCTTCCCAAATCGTTTTTTCCCCAATCTTTTTTTTTCCCAAGTCTCCCTTTTTTTATCCAAATCTCCCTCTTTTTTCCCTAAATCTTTTTTTCCCTAAATCCTTTTTCCCCCAAGACTTCCTCCTTTTTTCCAAATCCCCCTCCTTTTTTCCAAATCCCCCTCCTTTTGTCCAAATCTCCCTCTTTTTTTCCCCAAATCTTTTTTTTTCCAATCTTTTTTTTCCCAAATCTTTTTTTCCTCAAATCTCCCTTCCCCCCCACATCCCCCCCTTTTTTTTTCCCCAAAGAATCTTCCCGGCTTTGATCCCCAACCCCCCATTTCCCGGATGAAAAACCGGAGCCTCCGGGAATTCCCGAGCCTGGGAATGAGCTCCCTCATCCCAAACTTCCCGAACGACCTTTGCCTCCCCCCCCTCCGATTCCCCCTTTTCCCCTCCAAGGTTTTCCGTGGAATGAGGAGCCGAGCCGCCCTTATCCCTCGGGGTGAGTCCCCACTCCCATTTTCCCAGCCCCTGGAATGGTTCGGTGAATTCCAAAGGCTCCCGGGGCCGGGAGAGGCCGGAGCGGAGCTTTGACCCGACTGGGATGGGATCGGGATCCGGGATGGGATTGGGATCCGGGATGGGATTGGGATCCGGGATGGGATTGGGATCCGGGGTGGGATTGGGATCCGGGATGGGATCGGGATCCGGGATGGGATTGGGA
>NW_020886044.1:0-7809 GCF_003945725.1 Corapipo altera
ATTTTCAACAACAACTACAACAACAGCAGGAAAGGGAGGGGGGAGAGGAAAGAAGGGGGGGGAAAAAAGAAGATTTGTGGTTGTAAAGGGGGAGCCTGAGCTGGGGACAAAACCTCGTGTGTGTGTGTGTGTGTTTGCAGCAATTTAGAGTTGCAGATATTTCCAGCTGATTGGGAAACTTCTGCTGCGAATATTTAGGCAGATGCGAGGGGGGATTATATTCTGCCTTCTCTGGGCAGATTGCACCTAGGACTAATTGAAACGAAGGCAGCTAATCTCATTTTCATTTCAATCTGGAGCCATAAATTGCCCCTTAAACGTAAAACATACCTGCTGATCTGTAAATATTGGGAGGTATCTTTATCAGCCTCGCTATTTAAAAATTCCATTATGGCAGGGGAGCCCCGGCCTCCTCCGTGGTGTCTGTGTGTGTCTGTGCTGGGTTTTTGTTAAACCTCCAGCGTGTCCACGCTGGGATTTTAAACGTGAAGGGTGCGGGGGCCTGGGGAGAAGGAAGGGCTGGGGGTGCACCCTCAGATTCAAAACTGAGGGGATTTGTTTGTCTTGCTCCCCATCAATGGACTCAATCCCTTTTTATTTTTTGGGGTTTTTTTTAGCGACGTATCCCTAAAAGACTTTAGCTGACAAAGAAGGGCAGGGGGTGTGTGTGTGTGTATATTTTTCCCCCCAGCTATAACAGGAACCCGGATGCCAACGGATTTTATGCTCTTTTTCCTCTGTGTAACAAAGCAAAGTAATCAATGGTAGCAATAAAACCATAAACGAGACTACAACTGAAAAAAAAAAAAAAAAAAAAAAAAACGCGACCAAACCCTCGTGTATTCATCTTCTATAACGTTCAGGCTTCCCCTGAGTGTCACTAGGGGGGGGGAAAAAAAAAAAAATAAAGTTTCTAAGCGAAAAGGAGCTGGGGCAGCACCTTCTTTAGGCTGAGCCCCCTTTGGGGTGGGGAGCCCGGGTCCCACCTTGGGCTGCCCAACTTGGAGCCAGCCCGGTGCAGGGACAGCACACTCCTGGCCATGGGGAAAGAATTCCAGGCATTTTTCCCCCCACCCCTCCCCCCCCCCTCCCCCCCCCCCCCCCCCCACCCCAAAGAAAAAAAACCAAACCAACACTTTCGCTTTGCTTTCGTTTCCCTTTTCTCCCTCGCCCCATTTCCTGGTTCTGGAATCAAGGAGAGCGCGAATATTTGGGAGGGAGGGGGAAGAAAATACATTTAATACGTTTAATACATTTAATACATTTATGATTTCTTTTATTTTCTCCCCCCGCCGGGATGTGGAACCCCCAGCCCGGGCAGAGGAGGGTTTGGGGGAGCCAGGGACGTGCTGGAAGTGTGGGAATGCCAGGAGCCCATGGGCACACACGTCCCTCCTGGGAAAGCCAAGCGTGCCAGGGGCAGGGTGACTTTGGCACCACGAGAGCTGCTCCCAGATATTAAAAAGGGTCCAGGGAGAGGAGGATGGAAGGATGGATGGATGGAAGGGTGGATGGATGGAGGGATGGATGGATGGATGAGGGCTCTGCAGTTATTGGCGTGTTGTCTCCACCTTATGTATTGCTCACGGCCCGCTGTAATTTGGCGAGTAAATTAAAAGTAGCTACAGCTGGCTGGGTTGGACCTTTGCGAGGGCAGATTGACGGGGGGAGCTGCACCTCTGGAAGGGCATTTACACCCCGCCAACCTTGCCAAAGTTTGGAGGAGTTTCTCCAAGGGCTTCTTCCGGGGGGGTTATTTTTCCTTTCATTGATTATTTTTATTTTTGTTGTTATTATTTTTTGTTACTCTCCTTGTTACTCTCCTTATTATTCTCCTTGTTATCCTCCTTGTTATTCTCCTTTTTATTCCCCTCGTTATTTCTCCTTGTTATTATTTTTGTTATTATTTTTTGTTATTATTTTTGTTGGGGGGTTTTGTTGCTGTTGTTGTTGTTGTTGTTGTTGCTTCCCTCTTCTTTTCTTTCTTTTTCTTTTTCTTTCTTCCCCCCCTCCCTTTATTTTTTTTTTTGTATAGGTGCTCGGGGCTGTTGTATCGAGACCTGTGTGATAACCGTGTGACTGGGAGTCGAGAAAGTTAAGTGTTTTATTACTTCTCTAAACAGAGGGCAAGTCTTAAAAGTCTGGTCGATTTATAGTGAACAGAAACCAGCTGCCGTAAAGAAACTTAAAATAGAATCCTCTCCCCACGCTAAAATCCAGGTTTCTGGGGAGAAAAGGGGAGAGAGGGAGGAGGGGGTGGAAAAAAAATCCAGCAGAACCACCCCAAAAGCTCCTGCAAACACAAATGAGGCGTCATTAAAGTGGGTTTTACTCGTCGCGATTCCTCAGCCTCACGTTTTCAATGCGCTGGACGCGTGGGTTTTATTTTTTTTTTTTTTTTTTTTGGATCCACCATTGATATTTTCTAGCAGTTTGGGGATTTCTCGAAAGTATTTCATCAAAGATATGTCACTACCCAAAAGGTATTTATATTTTCCCCCCCCCCCCCCCCCTCCCCCCCCCGAAAACACGGCGAGGGAATATGTGGGGCGCTTTCTGGTTAAATTGGTCTGCAAACAATTATGTAAACTCATCAGCAGAAGCAAGAACAGATGTTTTATTAAAAGTGCTACACAGCAGCAGAAATATGTACAAGTCTTCGAGTAGCTCTTTAATAGGAGTTGCTCTTTGTTCCCAGAAAAGAAAAGCGCCCATAGAAATCTGAAATAACATTCACCACTCATATTCCCCCCCCTTTTTATCCCCCCCCCCACCCCCCGATGCTCACACGGAGGAGGGGGGCGAATTAAAAAAAAAATAAATAAATAAGAAAAACCAACAGAAAGAGGCCAAAAAAATAGAAAAAAAAATCCGCGTCGGAAGATTTTCCCTCCCTCTCCCCCCCCTCCTCCCGCAGCTATAATTAGCGAATTGATGAACTGATTTAGGGGGAAGCAAAAAAAAAAAAAAAAAAGGGAAAAAAACAAAAAAAAAAATATAAAAAAAAAAAAAAAATGGCGATGCGGGGCCAAAACATGTGTTTTTTCTATCCCTCAGTAATTACTGAAAGGAAACAAATCCCAATCGGTGTCCCCCCCGCCCCTCCCTCCCTCCCTGCACACCCCGCTACCGGCGACACGCTGAGCCCGGGCCCGGCTCCTCGCAGGTTTTTTGGGGAGGGGAGGGGGTCGGGGGTGTCCCTCTGCCCCCCAGACACGTCCCCCCACTCGGGGTAAAACACGAGGGTCCCCCCCAGCCCGCGGGGGGGGAAGCTGGAAGTGCCATTTCGTGCCCCCCCCCTTGCTTAAAATTCAAATTATCCGAGCAAAACGAGGGGTTTTTTTGGCGGAAACTGCTGGAAAATGTCCCTTCGGGGGGATCCTGACGGGGGGGGCACCCCCGGGATCGCCCCACGACCCCCCCCAAAAACTCGCGCGCCCCCCGCGTGTGCGGGACGCGCGCCCCCGCAACCCCCCCCCCCGGCCCCCCCCGCCCCGCGCGCTCCCGTCTGATTAAATCCCCGCAGCTCTTCGAGGTAAATCCGAGCGATGCCATTAAAAGCCTTTTTATTTAAACTGATTTCACCTCCTATCTGAGATCTCGGCCTTTCCCTCCCCCCTCCCCGCTCTTCCCTTTTCCCTTTTTTTTTTTTTTTTTTTCCCCCCCCCCCTCTCTTTTTTTTTTTTTCCTTTTTAACTTGACATTTATGGCGCACGTGAGCCCTAATTATTTATTTGGGGCTTTCACCGGGAATTTATTCCTGCTCTTTTCCAACCGGGTTTTCCCGGTCAAATGTTGTGTTATTCTCTTTTTTTTTTTTTTTTATTATTTTCCCTGTAAATAACGCTTTGGGGAAAATGAATAAAAAATTAAATAGGGGATGACAGCACACCAAAAAAAAAAAATAATAATAAAATGGGGGGTAACAGGAGAAAAACAACCCGCTGGGGGAGGTTTATTTACCTCTCCCCCCTCCCCAAGCCTGGAGTGGCCGCATTGTTTTGGAGCCGTCTCCGCTCTCTGTAATTACAACCCCGGAGTCAGAGGCTGAGCAACTCTTAATTAAAAAATAAAATAAAATAAAATGATAATAATAATTTAAAAAAAAAAAAAAAAAAAAAGAAGAGATGAAACCTCTCCTTTCCCCCGAATTACTTCTCTTCAGAGCTCGATTTTAAACTCTTTGAAAGTTTGATTTCTGCGCCGCGTGGCGAGAGCGTGGCCTGTTCGCCGGCTTCGTTTGCTGATTAAAAGGCGTTTCTCAGCCCCGAGTTGCGCCGAGCCCCAATTCGCGATAAACACACATTTTTTCGCCCCGTTTCTTCCCGAGCGGAGGGGCCGCAAAAAAAAAAACCCCCAAACCCGGCGTCGTCCCTGCTATTTGATTTTATTTTTTTTAAATTTCAACTCTCCGCAACTCCCTTTTATGTTCTTTTTTTTTTCGCCCTAGGTGAATAAAGGGGAGTTTTTACCACCCCAGACGAGTCATTTCTTTGCTTTTTCCTATTGATTTTTTTTTTTTTGCTTTCCCCCCAGCGTGGCGGTGAAGGGAAATGGCCTTAAACATGTTCTTGTTGCTTTGATTTTTGTGCCGGGAGTCGCTTTAAGAAAGTGCAGCAAAAGTTTAGGGCGAGTCCCTTCAAGTTGCGAAACGCTCGGCGCGCCAAAATACAGATTATAATAATCATCACTATAATATTCATAAAGGGGGGAGGGAGAGAAAAAGGGGTTTGTGTCGCTTGTAAAAAAAAAAAATACAAAAAATAATAATAAAAAAAAAACTCTCGGTGGCTGCAAACATTTCCAGGGGTTGGAAGGAGGGTGGGGGAAAGGGAAGGGAAAAAAAAAAAGGGAATTCTGGCAATTGTCAAAACACATGTCTGCGAACCAGGAAAGCGGGAGGTGTGCGGGGAGGAGAAATTAATCTGTTCCTACTCCTGAAATTTATCCCTCCTCTTTCTGCCGAGCCTCCGAAGCTTTTTCGGACACTTTTAAACCGCTTTTTTTAAAATTTTTTAAGCTTTTCCCCCGCGACGAGGCTTTGAGTCCTCAAATATTTTAATGGGGAGGGTGTGTGGGGGTGGGTGGGGGGGGGTGTGATTTATTTCATTATTTTTCTCCTCCCCAGATTTATTGGGGAAATCTCGGCCCCAACAAAAGAAGGGCAAGCACCGAAAATCTCCCCGCGGGAAAGAAAAAAAAAAAACAACAACAACAAAAAAAAAAACCGGGACTTCGCCGGGTCTTAAATTACCGAGGAACCGAGGGGGAAAAAAAGAAAAAAAAAAAAAAAAAGGAAAAAAAAAAAAAAAAAAAAAGAAAAAAAAAAAGAAAAAAAAAAGTTCCGAGCGGCGAAAAAAGCGGGGGGAGAATCTCCCCCCCTTCCCCCCGCGATGCCGCCTCAATTCGATTTAATTCGCTGATTAAACGCACTTCGGGATAAATCTCAGCAGCGCGAGGAAAGGGAACCCCCCCCTCCCCCCCAAAAAAAAAAAAAAGCGAGAGAGGGGGGGCAAAAAATGAAAATTTAATATTTTCCGGGCTATAAAAAGGCGTGGCGGGGCTTTGTCCACAGGGGAGGCTGCGGGAAAAATTCCCGGTGGCTCCTGGGCTAAAAGGAGGGATAAATATGAGGAGGTTTTTTTGTTTAAGAGGTGCCAGGAAAATAGCTTTTTTTTTTTTTTTTTTTTTTTTCCCTGCCGAAAACCTGCCAGGGGGGAGGTAAAAATTTCCCGGAAAAAAACCAAAAAAAAAAAAAAAAAACCACCTCCAAAAACCCCCAATATATAACCTGCCTTCCAGCTCGGAATAAATAGATTTTTATTTATTTTTTTTTTTTTTAAATTCACTTTCTTGTCACGGCGAAAAAAATCCCCTAAAAAAATCGGGAAAATTCAAAGGGGCGAAAAGGTGACGGTGGCGCTCGTGACGTCACGGCCACCGCGGCCGAGACTTTTTTTTTGGGGGGGGGGGGGGGCCCAAAAAAAATCGCAAAAAAGCGACTTTTTTGGGTTTTTTTCCGGGCTCTCTGGGTGTGTCTATAGGGGTATCTGTGGGTGTAGGGGTGCGAGTCCCGAAACTGGGGGGTTTGGGGTTAAAAAGGAGCAGGAGTGGGGGGTTGTTCCTCTCTGCGAGGAGAACTCGGGGGTGAAAAATCGTCATCATTAAGCAGAGGAGGTTTGATCCTTTATCCTTTCGCCGATCGGAGGCAAAGAAATTTAATCAGAGGTGGCTGGGAGGAAAAAAAAAATATATATATAATCCAGGAAACAGTAATAGTCTCCTTAATGACGGTTTTTTTAGGGGCGATCACTTAGGCAGAATTAAACTATATATTTGGAGGCAACCTCTTGAGCGCTTTGGTGAATTTATACATTTACAGCGTCTTTAATCGAGCAACAATTTAATATTTCAGGATTTGCTTAAATACACTCATATTTTCAGAGGGGGGGGGGGGAAATAGCGGTGCCGAGCTGACATGCCTTATCTATTTTTATGAGTTCACGTACATCGGGATGATTTAAAGGCCGGTAAAGACGGAACGAAAGGGATATAATAAAAAAAAAAAAAAAAAGAAAGAAAGAAAGACAAGCCCCAAATCCGCGCCTGGAACGAGCAGAAAAGTGCAAGTGAGGAGTTACAAATGGCTTTGGGAAACTTGGGGAAAGTTTCGGGGCCGGGGGGGGAACCCCAGGGCTCGGGGTTAAAGCTGCTAAAACTTCTCTGGCGAGGAAAGTGATTTTTTTATTATTATTATTATTATTATTTTTTGAGTGGCAGGAGAAGCTTTTTCAGGGCTTTGAGCGCTCAGGGAGGGGGGGGGGGGTTTTTCCCCCCCCCCCATTTTTTGTTTCTCCCCCCCCCTTTCCCCAAAATCCTCCCCCCCTCTTTTGCCGCAAAAAAACGGGGGGGGGGGGGGGGGGGGGGGGGAGGCCAAAAACCAAAAAAAACCCCAAACCTAAAAGGCCCCAAATGGGCCAAGCTGGCGAGTTTCTGTCACTTGGTGGCAGTATACAAAACACGTAAACAAAAACCCGCCCAAATTTCAACCCTCCCAATGCCGGGGGGGGGGGCCCCCACTTATGGGACAAACCCCCCCCTTCCCCAAATCCCGCTCGGCCCGAGCCCGGCGAGTGATTTTAGGGCAGGAAAGTTGAAGAGGTTCGGGTTTGGTTTTGTCGTTGTTGAGTCGGGGTTTTTTTTTTCCCTTTTATTTTTTTCCCCTTGTTCTCCCCCCCTTCTCTCCCCGTCCTTTTTTTTTTTTTTTTTTTTTTTTTCGTTGTTTTTTTTTTTTTTTTCTTCTTCTTTTTTTTTTTTTTTTTTTTTAATTATTTTTTTTTTCTCCTCCCCGCCCCCCCATTGAACCGCGGGCTCCTTTTAGTCGCGGGGACAAAGACTTTTACAGCCAAGGTGTGTCCCCATGCGACAAAGGCGCCCCGAGCAGCCTGTCCCCTGCAGACTGTGTCCAGACACCCGCAATTTCGGCGATTTCGCCCTTTTATTGTGTTTGTGTCTGGGGAGGAACGCGGGGAGTGACGGCGGGGGGAGAGACGGGGCCGCTTTTCTCCTTCCTCCTCCTCAGCATCTTCCTCCCCCGGCGAGGTCACGCCGCTCCCCACCCCCTAAAAAACCCCGCTTCTTCCCCTTTTCAGGGGGTTTCTTCCCCCATTTCCTCGGGTTTATTCCCAAATTTCCAGCCCGCGCCTCGGCTCCTCCTCAAACCGGGCTGGGAAAGGCCTCGTTATTTTAATTTTCATGTCGTTTTTAGCCCTGACCTCAAACACCGCCACCAATGAAAAACTGGGGGGG
>NW_020886045.1:0-7807 GCF_003945725.1 Corapipo altera
GTTCAGACTCAGTTTAGTTCAGACTCCTTAGTTTAGTCCAGACTCACCTGAGGTGTCACAGAAAACCTCAGTTCAGGCTCAGTTTAGTCCAGACTCCTCAGTTTAGTTCAGACTCCTTAGTTCAGTTCAGACCCACCTGATGTACCACAAAAAAACCTCAGTTCAGACTCAGTTTAGTCCAGACTCATTATTTTAGTCCAGACTCATTATTTTAGTCCAGACTCCTTCGTTTAGTCCACACCACCTTTCCAAAGCCACAACGACCCCAGAACAGAGAGAAATCCTGGTTTAAACGGGGCGAAACCCGACCGGGAGACGTCCCCCAAAAAACCCCTCTGTGGGCCGCACCTGCCCGGCTGGGAATGCGGCCCAGGAAACCCGGGAATGCGGCCCAGGAAATCCGGGAATGGGGCCCAGGAAACCTGGGAATGCGGCCCAGGAAGCCGGAGCATCCCGGACAGGGACGGGCGAGGTGGGAGCTCGAGGGCACCGCAGATAAGGGCCCAACAAAGGCGCTGCTGTGGCCCGGGAACAAAGAGCTGCTGTAACCCGAGGAACAAAGACACCTCTGTGCCAAAGTGACCTCCCGGCACAGCCCGCACCGGCCCCGCGGCCCAGCTGAGCTGAAACACCCAAATCCGGCGGTTTCCACCCAAAAAGGAGCCCCCGGCTCTCGGGGGAGCGTCCCTGCCCCGCTCCGGGACATCCGTGGTGTTTGGAGGGATGTGATCCATTGATCCGTCCTCCTCGTCCCGGGATGGGGGTTGGATGAACAGCGCCGGGAGTGAAGGATGGGAATGGAATAATAAATGGAATAATGAAGTGATTTAAAAAAATTGAGTAATAATTTGAACGATGGATTAAATGATAAATTGGATAATGTCTTGAATAATAATAATTTGATTAATAAATTGAATGATAAATTGAATAATAATTTGAATAATAATTTGTACCAAAATCGAATAATAAATTGATTTTAAAAATCGATAATAATTTGGATGATAAATTTAATAATAATTTGAGTAATAAAATGATTCATAAATGGAATAATAAATGGAATAATAAAATTATTAGAAATTCGATTAATAATTTGAATGAGATATTGAATAATGTTTTGAATAATAATTTGATTAAAAATTTGAATAACAAATTGAATGATAAATTGAATGATCAATTGAATAATAAATTGATTTAAAAATTGAATAATAATTTGAATTGTAAATTGAATAATATTTTGAACAATAATTTGATTAATAAATTGAATAATAAATTGAATAATAAATTGAATTATAATTTGAATAATAGTTTGAATAATAATTTGAACAATAATTTGAACAATGAATTGAATAATAATATGAATAATAAATTGAATAATAATATGAATAATGAATTGAATAATAATTTGAACAATAAATTGAACAATAAATTGAATAATAATTTGAATAACATATTGTGAATTTCATATATATTTTTAATTACATAGATATATGATTATTCTATGTATATATATAATCATATATATATATATATATGATCACCTGCTTGCTGTACTGCTGGTGAACCCGTAGCAGCTTCTAATTACACATAAATCATAATTATAATTGGCTCGTGAACAGGGATGTGGAATAAAGGAACCCCTGGGAGTGAAGCTGTGGGATACAGAAATCCAGGGAAGCTCAGAGTGTCCCCCCTTGGGTATTTTGGGGCCCTGTGCCCCTCCCATCCCCTCACCCCGTGGCAGCTCCGGGCTGGGCTCCGGCAGCTCCGACGGGGCGTTATCAGATCCTGCCCCATTCGGCTGCTCCCGAGTGTTGACTTTGCCAAGGAAAGCAAACCCTTGGGAGCCGTTCCCGGCCGAGCTGCTCCCGCTGTCGCCAGCTCTGAGGGACGTGGCCTTGGGCAGCAGCTCCTGGAGGGGGTTTCTCCTGGATTAGGGGGGTTTCTCCATCCTCACCCTCACCATGAGGATCCTCCTGGTGCTCGTCGCCCTCGCGGGAGCCGCCGGCACCCAGCGGCAATTCCAGGGGTGAGTCCTTCCCGAGGGATGGGGCGGGATGGGGTCCTGCTGTCCCCTGGGGTGACATCCCAAAGGAGGGGAATCCAGAACCTTCCCAACCAGGACGAGGTGTGGTTTCACCCCAGGGTTGGAGGGAGGTTTGGAGCGTGGAACAGGTGGAAATTAGGGAATGCCGGATCCTGGGAGCGTCACCCCAGGCTTTGCTGAGGGGGAGAATCCCGGGAGATAAAGGGATAATATCCCAAACAACAGGGGCTGGATGGCTGTGGAGGAAACCGAGGATTGTTGGGAATAACAGCCAGGGGTTGTTGGGAATAACAGACAAGGATTGTTGGGAATAACTGGCAAGGGTTGTTGGGAATAACAGACAAGGTTTGTTGGGAATAACTGGCAAGGGTTGTTGGGAATAACAGACAAGGGTTGTTGGGAATAACTGGCAAGGGTTGTTGGGAATAACAGACAAGGACTGTTGGGAATAATAGACAAGGGTTGTTGGAATAACAAAGATTATTGGGAATAACAGACAAGGATTTTTGGGAATAACAGCCAAACATTGTTGGGAATAACAGCCAAAGATTGTTGGGAATATCAGCCAAAGGTTGTTGGGAATAACAGACAAGGGTTGTTGGGAATAACAGACAAGGACTGTTGGGAATAACAGACAAGGGTTGTTGGGAATAAGAGACAAGGATTGCTGGGAACAACAGACAAGGATTGTTGGGAATAACAAACAAGGATTGTTGGGAATAATAGGCAAGGGTTGTGGAGAATAACTGGCAAGGATTACTGGGAATAACAGCCAAGGATTATTGGTTGTAAAAGACAAGGATTGCTGGGAATAACACCCAAGGTTTGTTGGGAATAAGAGACAGGGATTGTTGGGAATAACAGCCAAGGATTGCTGGTAATAACCAAGGATTTCTGGGAATAACAGCCAAGGATGGTCGGCAGTAACAGGTCGTGGGAAAGAACAAGCTGTGGCTGGAAAAGGGGCCGTGGGGAGGTCGGGCAGGACTTTTCCAGGAAAACATCCTTGTTGGAGTTCCCGGAGATAAGCAAGAGCCCAGCACAGGTGCAGGAATGAGGTCAGGAAGTGCACATGGAATGTAGGGGGATCAGGAACACCCAAGACCCCCAAAGCCTCTGACCCGTTCCCATTTTCCTAAAATTTCCTCCCTCCTTCCCTCTCTTCCTTTCTTCCTGTCATTTCCATCCTTTTTTCCTTCCTTTCCTTCCTCTTTTCCATCCTTTCCTCCCTTTTTATTCCTTCTTTCCTTCTTCTTTTCTTCCTTCTTTCCTCCCTTCTTTTCCTTCTCCCTTCCCTTTCCCCCCCACCCCCCCTTTATCCAACCCACAATTCCCAGGCCAAGCGTGTCATTTCCTAATAAAAAACTCTGGAATTTTTCGTGGACCCTCTGCCTTCTGTCATCCCTTCCCATCCCGAGCTTTTACAAATCCCAGGTCCTCCTTCCCCCTCGGAGTGGGGGGACGACATTCCAATTTTTGGATAGGATGCCGTGGTTGAAGGGGTCCATCAACTGGAAAAATTGGGAATGCAATGCCTGCCTGACTCCTCCAGGCACGGAATGGGCCAGTGGGAATTGTTATCCGTGGGTAAACCAATAAAGGGGGTGTGAAGAGAAGGAAAGGATGGAAGGGGGAAGGTGGAACAGCTCCACGTGGGATTTCGGGAGCAGCTTTAAAAGGAGAAGGAATTGGATCCCTGCAGGATTCCGTGGAAGGATTTCAGGATCAGTGAAATGAGGAGAGGGAATTCAGGCCTTTGGGAGAAAGGAAAAGGATGACCAGGAACAGGACAAGAGGTTGGAAGCTCAGGACCGATCCCAGATGGGAAAAGCCGGCGGAGAGCATTCCTTCTCTTCCAAGGGCTGGGAGAGCCCAGCCAGGCTGGAGTGGAACCTGTTGGGAAATAAATCCATGGATATAGACAGAACATGTCCACATTAGACATTCCCTGACATTTTGGGAGCTGCCCAGACAAGGCTGGGAAGATCCTCGGGTTCTCCAGCCCTTGTTCTTTTCCCGGGGCTGCTCCAACCCTCTCCCACCAACACCTGCTGCATTTCCCAACCCTCCGAGCCCCCGTGGAGCTTCCAGAGGCTGCTCCCAGCCCGAGCCCCCATCCCTGCGCTCCCTCTGCCTCCCTGCAGGGACCAGGTTCTCCGGATCATGGCCAGGGACGCGGAGCAGGCGGCCCTGCTGAAGACGCTGGAAGAGCAGGATGAGCTCCAGGTGAGCTGGGATGGGGCTCCCAAACATCCCCCCCTCTGTGCCAGAGACTCCAGAGGCACCCAGGGCTCCCTCCTCCCCTTGCCCTCACATCCAGGTTTCCTCCCCATTTGGGATGTCTACAATTTATGAGTCTATAAATGGGATGTTTATCTCGGGGCTCCTTCGGCTCCGCTTCACATCGAGTGGGGACATCCCAAAAATCATCATCCAAAGGGGCTTTTGTGGCCCAAAACCCACTTGGGCTGAGGCATGTTTGAGTGGAGAATCCACTGAGTGAGGCCAACCCATCCAGGTCCCCACTTGTGTCCCAAAACTCATCTCAAAGCCTCTTTAGATCCTTCCTGGGAAGCTCCTTCCGGAGCATTCCGTGGATGACCACCACCACAGGCTGCTCTTCCAGGGCAAGCCAACCTCTTCCAGTTCAGCTTCTCCTTTCCAGGTCCCCCCCTGTGTCCCAAAACTCACCCCAAAGCCTCTTTAGATCCTTCCTGGGAGGCTCCCTGAGGTTCTGGGGGGGCTCAGGGTCTGAGCACTGGCACGGGGCAGGGCCCATCCCTGTCCTGCAGCTCCGCTTCTCCCTCCCAGGTGGAATTCTGGCGTCACCCCTTCGGCCCCGGCCACCCCGCCGACCTGAGGGTGCCCTTCCCCAGCCTCGGGGCAGTGAAAGGCTTCCTGGAATCCCACAGTTTTCCCTACACCGTCATGATCGAGGACGTGCAGGTAACGGGGAGTGGGAGGAGCTCCGGCAGCTCCGTCCCCGGGGAAGGGCCAAACGCTTGGAAACCACGAGGAGCTGGAATTAGAACCCAACCCCCAGCCCCCTCCAGCCTACCTGATGTTGGGGTTTTTTTGCCTCCCCAACAGGAGTTACTGGATGAGGAGAAGGAGGCCATGGCGAGGTCCAGGAGGGTAAAGAGAAGCTCCAGGGCGTTCGATTTCGGCTCCTACCACACCCTGGACGAGGTGCTTTTCCCTGGACAGGCTCTGCCGGGCCTGGCTGGGCTCACACCCGACCTGTGCCGCGGTTGTATCCATGTGGTGACGCTCCTGGTGGCGGGGGAGACACTCCCGGGACAGGCCTGGGGCTGGAAGGCGTTTCCAACTTCATTTTGGAGGGTGTTAGGGGATCTCACAGAGCTTTCCCAGGGAAGCACCAGGTTTTTTTCCAGGGAAGCACCAGGTCTTCAGGGAAGCTCTTAGTCTTCTCCAGGGAAGCATCAGGTTTCCAGGGAAGCCCCAGGTTTTCTCCAAGGAGTCACCAGATCTCCAGGGAAGCCTCAGGTTTCCAGGGAAGCCCCAGGTTTTCTCCAAGGAGTTACCAGATCTCCAGGGAAGCCTCAGGTCTTCTCCAGGGGAGCATCAAGTCCACAGGGAAGTATCAAGTCCACAGGGAAGCACCAGCTTTCCACATCAGGTCTCCAGGGAATCACTTGGTCTTCTCCAGGGAAGCACCAAGTCCACAGGGAAGCACCAGGTCTTCTCCAGGGAAGCATCAGCTTTTCAGGGAAGTCCCAGGTCTCCAGGGAAGGCCCAGGTCTTCTCCATGGAAGAATCTGGTCTCCAGGGAAGCCTCAGAGCTTCTCCAGGGATACACCAGGGTTCCACACCAGGTCTTCTCGAGGGAAGAATCAGGTTTCCAGGGAAGCCCCAGGTCTCCCCCAGGGAAGCCCTGCACGTTGCCTCTGGTGCTGGAGGCCCTAAAACCCAAGAGGCAGCCCAGGGTGAGCCTCCTGACCCGGCAGCTCCTCCTTCCAGATCTACTCCTGGATGGACACCCTGGTGGAGGATCATCCCGGGCTCGTCAGCAAGATCCAGATCGGGCAGAGCTACGAGGGCAGACCCCTGTTGGTGCTCAAGGTGGGTCCTGGGGCACCCCCACCTTCCCCCTCCCTAAAGAAGGAGAGGACATAGCTGCAGGCTGTGCCAGGGGAGGCTCAGGTTGGACATGAGGGGGAATTTCTCCATGGAAAGGGTGGTGAGGCCTTGGCAGGGGCTGCCCAGGGAGGTTTGCAGTGCCCATCCCTGGAGGTGTCCCAGGAAGGCCTGGCCGTGGCACTGAGTGCTCTGGGCTGGGGGACAAGGTGGGGATGGGGCCCAGGGTGGATCCATGGGCTGGGAGGGCTTTTCCAGCCTCAGTGATTCCACGATTCCCACAGTTCAGCACCGGGGGCTCGGCCCGGCCGGCCATCTGGGTGGACACCGGCATCCACTCCCGGGAATGGATCAGCCAGGCCACCGGCGTCTGGACGGCCAACAAGGTGACCTGGGACGAGGGACCCCCAACCCTTACCCCTGTCACCCCTCCCCGTGCTGCTGCTCCGTCGCATCCCTCATCCCGGGGGCAATTCCCGCTCCTCTCCAGATCGCCGAGGAGTACGGGCGGGACCCCTCCGTCACGGCCCTCCTGGACAACATGGACATCTTCCTGGAGATCATCGCCAACCCCGACGGCTTTGTCTTCACCCACAGCTCCGTGAGTGCCGGGACAGTGCCGGGGGATCCCATCCCAGGCTTTGGCTCCGTGGTTTTTGGTGGGGAGGGACGTTCCCGTTGCTCCCCACGTGGGACAGGTGGTTTCCTGCCATCCCTGGAGGTGCTTGGGCCACGTGCCTCGGTGCCACGTGTCCCATGAGGGGTGGGATTCACCTCCCTGTGCCCCCAGGACCGCCTGTGGCGCAAGACCAGGTCCCCCAACGCCGGGTCCCACTGCCTCGGCGTCGACCCCAACAGGAACTGGGACGCGGGATTCGGAGGTGAGAGCGGCCCCACGCCGGGAATTTCCCATCCCTTGGATCATCCCAGCTTTCCAGAGGGACGGGAACCCTTCCTTCCCTGGGCTCCTGCAGGTGCCGGCTCCAGCGGCGATCCCTGCTCCGACATCTACCACGGCCCCTTCCCGCACTCGGAGAGGGAGGTCAAGGCCATCGTGGACTTCATCCGTGACCATGGGAACATGAAGTCCGTCATCTCCATCCACAGCTACTCCCAGATGCTGCTTTTCCCCTACGGATACACTTCGGTGCCCTCACCCGACTACCAGGAAATGGTGAGATGGCCCCAAAACGCCGGGAGATGGCCCAAGGGCTTGTTCCCACCAGTTCTGGGCTCTTGATCCCACTGTCCCAAGGTCTCAGTCTGCCACATCCCACCAATCTCAGTCCTGCAGTCCCAAGGTCCGGGTCCAGAAGATCCCACCACTTTTGGGCTCTAGATCCTGCTGTCCCAGGGCTTTTGCTCCACCACATCCCACCAATCTCAACCCTGCTGTCCCATGGTCTTTTTCCACCACATTCCACCACTTTTGGGCTCTTGTCCCAAAGATTTTGGTCCACTAGGTCCCACCACTTTTGGGCTCTAGATCCTGCTTTCCCAAGGTTTTCAATCCACCAGATCTCACCAGTTTTGGGCTCTCAATCCTGCTGTCCCAAGGCCTTGGTCCACCACCTCCCACCAATCTCAATCCTGCTGTCCCAAGGTCCTTGTCCACCAGATCCCACCACTTTTGGGCTCTAGATCCTGCTGTCCCAAGGTTTTTGA
>NW_020886046.1:0-7805 GCF_003945725.1 Corapipo altera
ACATAATAGCAACCCAGACAGTTCCCAGCTTAGTGCTGGGACCTGTCACAAAGAATTGTATGTTATTAGTAGGGCTTTTTTTTCCTCCCCTCCAAACTGAAAGTGTGCAGGAAGAGTCCAGCTTACCATAAAGGGGGTGGTCAGACTCAAGGGTTATATCATTATTTCCTATGCAGCCACAAGCTTCCTGAGTGAATTTAGGGAAGACCCTGAGAATGTGTCTGCCTTGCAAAACAGAATATGAGGTAGTGATGTCCAGCCTAGAGAAATATTTTCCAGTAGCAGCAAGCAGCGCATCATAGCCCAAACGTTCTAGTATTTCTGCTGTGGTATGGCTTTTCCAGGAGCTGTTTCTTAAATACAGTGTTCTTCTGATTTTTTGGGGAGGTTTTTTTGGCCATAATTTCTTTCTGTAATGTTAGTAGTATGAATTATGGAGGTATTCTCCCATCCATACACATACAAAAGCTGAAATAAGAAGCTGTCTCAGCTGTGGGTGTTTTCTTTGTTATACATCTCATTGAAGGGAGCAATCTTGATGAACAACGCTAGTTTCCTTCAAAATGCAAGTCCATTTTTGGTAATATCCTTTGAAGATAATCCTTCTGTATTAGTCATGAAAGTCGATTTTATGGGACATGCTAGTCATACTGCTAGTACAGTAGAAAAACTGGTATGTTCAATATGCACCTATAGATTGAGTGGTGCAGATAGTTTTAGACCTGAAATTACAAGACAAAAAAGAAATAGATAAAAGCAAATGTATGTCTTTTTAGAGTTTTCCTGTGACTTAAAAAAGATATTGGTCCTTATTTAACTAATGTCTTTGATGGTGTATTTTTTCATTGTAAATGATTAACTCTTTTCCTTTTTTTTTTTAATTACTTCACTATAATGAGTTTGGTTTATTCTGAAAAATGTGAAAAGGATATTTTCATATTGCTCTGGAAATGTTATAAATGCCAATTTGAATGGTTTCACATGAGTTTGATACTGATATTTGTTTTATATTGGTGATATGCTTCCTTTTTTCTGCAAGCAATATTTAATTCAAGAGCAGGTACTAGAGATGACTATTATGACGTTATTGTATTTTTCTGTCTATAGTTTTGAATTTCTGGTACTTCACTGATGAAAATTAGTCGATGTGACACAGTGCAGAATAACTGCTCTGAGTTTTATCAAATAGAGATGTAATAATTATTGCTTTCAGGAGAATTAAAAAAGCTATTTAAGAAAAGAGTTTAAAAAGAGAACTATCACTATATTTGAGTTGCTGCTACACTAAGCATCTTTCAAGTTCAATAGGAAGCTTTTGGTGCCAAATGTATCATTATTTTAATGGTCACAAATAGGTAGTGTATGAGTAGGTTGGGATTAGTGCCCATATAAATCCGCATTTGGAGGTGACATCGTTGTAGGTGACAAGTGTGACAATATTACTAAATCTTTGCAGCATTTAATTTCATAAAGGTTGATTTCAGAATTCTGTGGTTGAATTTCTGCTGCCGTTGTTTTGGATGTTTTGTTGTTTTGAATGCTGTCCTGCCAAATCCCCAGGTCTACTATTTTCTAGCATAGACAGCTACACACCTGCAAACTTAGAACTCTTATAGTCCTCTGTAACTCACCTAATTCTCTAGCTCAACTGTGCATGGGAACAGCTAAGGATGCAAATATATATCACGTCACTAGATGTCCTCCTCCCACAAAATTTCTTCTCCTTAGTTAGCAAACTGATAAAACTGTCTTTAAAAAAGACCTAAAATCATGTACAGCACTAAGAGATTGCCAGGGCAAACTCATGTAGTCACAAACTACTTGTTCCTGAAAAACAACCTCAAGAGAGGTCAGAAGAGCTGTGCAGTTATGAAATTTGTTCTATTGCCCACATATCGGACCTTTAGGGGCTGCAGAGGATTCTTCTGTCACAGCAAGCGTTGCAGAAGCAGGGCTAGCCCCTTGCTGGTGATTAAAAAAACCCAGAGTGCTTAAATATATCTAAGTCTGATATTTCACAAGTAATTCTGGTTACCCTATGCACCAGTTGTACGGTGCTTTCTGATCACAGATGCATAAATTTTCACAGCAATTTCTTGCTCGTGTGTTGTTTGGCCACTGGGCCATCTGTTTTTTGTTGCTGAGGAAATGCAGGCAGCCTTCCCTGGTGTTTGGTGCTATGTAAACTTGGCTTTTGGTTTATTTTTCCCAGAGTCTGCTGTACAAATGCAGTCATTCCTATCACTAGAAGTGGATCAGTATTCATAGTCAGCAGGGAAGAACAATCTTCATGGCCTACTGTTGCCACAGTGGCTGGGACAGTTTCCCTGGTGAGATCCAAGCAGTCTGCTTGGTGCCTGTGGTGGTGGCTGGAAGGGCTAGGGTGTGGACAGGGAAGGGAGGGATGTGTGTTGGAAGGCAGTGCAGAGGAAGAAAGGATAAATATCTGTGTTGTTTTTCCCAGGACTTTCAGCAGTTCCTGACTCCCTCTTTACAAACCGTTGAAAATACACATGCATATTGCAACTGCTTTTAAATACTGACAACATTAAAGAAGACCTTAAAGAAAGTAATAGCTGCAGTACGTGCTGGTTGTGGAAACTTACAGCTTGAGAAATTGAAGAATATCATGGACCTGGGGGAAGAGTGATATTTTAAAGGGTTTTTGCTACTACTGTAATGTTGGTGTTGAGGGCTAGGTTGCTGTTCTGGGGCACTAGCCAGACAGAGTTGTTAGATTTTCTTGAAGAGCTAATGTGACATGTGACAGACTGCATTTCACAGCATGATTAAAGGCATTAAAGTAAATTGGGTAGGTGACAAAGCGTGCAAAGATTCTGACCTGAAGAACCATTTCCAAAGTGCTTCCTGATCTTCAAGGGTCATTTCTTTTCTCTTTCCTTTGTGTCTTAGAAAGAGCTCTTTCATCAAAAGGTATATATGCAAAGCTCAGTCTGAAATACTGGGGCCTGAGTTCATAGCTGAGCTTATATCCTAGTTGTTGCTGCTTTCTGAAAATTCATATGTATTTTTTATCAGCCTGGAGGGATGGTCAGCTGTGAAAAGGCTTTTTGTGAATCAACTTAGATTAACAGTAGCTGGATAAAGGGAAGGCTGGTGTGTTCTGCTTTAAGTAGTGTTGTAATGAGAGCCTTCTCTTGAGTTTTATCTCACGGTGAGGGATGAAAAGGTGTGTAACTTTGTGAGCTATATGATTTTTTTCCAGTTTATGCCTGCTCCAGTGTCATTTAGAGTTCAAGAATTTCAATTTTTTTCAATAAACACAGTACAGAGGTTTTATTGTGTTAGAGAAAAGATTTGTGATTATCTGTAGTGGCTCTTTTTTTAAGATTTCAGTGAGTTCCTGAATTCTGTGAGACTCCAATAGAAATGCAAGATTTTACAGGTGTTTGCTTAGATGTGATTTTTAGACTGTTATGTGTAGTTTCATTAATTTTCCTAACATACATCTTCATAACTCATGCCTGCAGCAGGTACTTAAACAATATTGCACTTTGTTTTAGGTTGAGGCATGTTTGGAAGAGATGGAACAGCTTAGATCCTACAAATGAATGAAACAAGATAAACCTATCACAAGATAAAACCATAAATTGTGATTCAGGAATCTCATGAAGAAGTAGCCACTAGTTTTATTATAAAACTGTTACTGAATTACAAAAACTGAAGGAGTCTTTTATTCAAGGGTCACTTCAGTGACCCAAGAATAGAAGGGAATAGAGTTACTCATTAGCATCCAGGTAAATGTCCCTGGAAGGAATATGAAAGCATGGGAGGAAGTCTGTAAAAATCTGGGGATGAGAGATAAAATTAACTTGAAGAATCTCAAAAATTTTAGCAAAAGAAATTAGTATTTAGGTGATGGCACACACATTTTTGGGAACTATTAAGATATGGTCTACCAAGCCTGGTCTCACGTTAACTATCAAAATGAATCTTTTTACTGCAAATACAGTACTAGTTCCTGAAATGTTACTTTCCAATATTCTGTGAAATGCGTGTAATGAAACATAGATCCTGCAGCATACATGAAAAACTGCCCAACCATTTTGATGAACCTCCTATGAACCTGAGATGAGCCATGAGAAGATTTTACAAGTTAGCTGTTCAAAAGCACAGTGTAATAAATCTGTATAGTATCACAGGTTTTGGTTTTGATTCCATTGCTTTAAGTTTTAATTTATCCTTATTATTTCAGTCTAGTCAATCACTTGTACCTTATCATGCCCCTCACTGACAGATTTAGGAACCCACATGCTGATATTGTGTCAGAACAGAATATCAGTCTGCTTTGTAGCATTAATCATTACCTTATTCATTATAATTAGAGTGAGGAATAAAACCTACAACAATAAAAAACCCCAGCAGTGCTGGAATTGAACACTGAGTGCAGTGAGGCATGAGTGTAACTTCATGGAGAATTATGTTATCAGGTTCCCTACTAGGTTTGAGTATTTTAGCTTCTTCTGTCTCAGTTGTAGTCTTCATCCACTCCTGTCTTTTCAGCCTTTATGAGTAATTAATCACACAGCTGCCATAGTCCTAGTGTGGTCCCTAGTAATTCTGCTTTTTCCATAACTTCAAGGTTCTTAGATGCTTCTATAGTGCTCTGAGTGCTCCTTAACTGGAGAAGGTTTCCTTCTGACGACTTTTTACGTTTTAGAACAAAGTTTGTTACTAGAACAAAATTGTTTCCTTGAAAGGACTTTCAACTACATTTCATATGTTTTATAATGATCATAAAGCACAATGTGAAAAATAACTCACATGAAATGATGAGAAGAATAAGCTATTTGGGGATTTTTGTGCAGAATTGTGAAGGATTTGGGTTTGGTTTTCATTAACCATAGGCTTAAACTATTTTGTGAAAGAATATTTGAAATAGTTGAAAAAACATAAAAATTCACTTTTCTGTCCATAATACCACGTTGGAGATGAAATATGTCTCTTGCCTTCATCTTACTCTATTATTTTAGTATCAGTGACATGCATCTCAGAAGGCACAGGAAAAAATAATTGACAATGAGTCACATTGTCCCTTCGGTGACAGCTGGCTCCTCTTCTAGATATACTACAGAAGTTGGAGGCATCTGCTGCAATCTTTTGGTGCAAGGGATAGTGGCTCTGAATCTGACCCTGGTCTTGCCATGGCTGCCACTAGGGATTGTCAAAGCTGCCTTTTCTTCTGTCTGGAACTGCAGCGTCGCGGGTCCAGAGAGACAGGAGCATTTTAAGCTGTTTCCTGAAAGACCTTTTTCAGCTCCATCAGTGTTAGTTTTCTGGGTTTGGCTCTCAAAGCAGACTACCTTATGTCTAGAATATTCCATTAATATCTACTTTTATGATCAGCCACACTTGCTGCCTTAAATCTATTTCTATAATTTATATGAATCACATTAAAAGAAGTTTCCTCCATCTTTTGTTGAAGTACTGGAAATTACTTTAGTTAGTTTTCATTTTAATTTTTGATCTGCTTTTGTCATCCCAACCAACCATTCTAAATTGACCACTTACTTCTACTTGTTCATATTTAACAGGATCATGAAGTAGTATTACAAAATGTGATATGCAATATGTTTGCAATGCAATAGCTCTGAACAACCAGTGTACTGAAAATAAGCAACACAGTAGCACTGAAAAATGCATCACAACAATTGCTAGTGTTGTTGTATGACTTATTTCACTAGTTTTATCTTCGGATATGACAGCATATTTTTAAAGTGAAGGTAAATATCCTTGGCAAAGGAGCAGAGTATTCTTACTTACAAGACTTGGAATTAAACACAAGACTTGGAATTAAACACTACACTACATGTAATTTTTAAGATTTCAAATACTTTCTGATCATGTTTCTCATTTCAATTCATTATGTTGACCTTTTATGCCCCTGGATTTGGTCATACATCCTTGCTTTCAGTGTGTATGGTGTCACATCACCTGTCTATAAAATGAATCTAGAAGCTCTAGGCTATGGTTGCAATTCCCACACTGGCCAGTAATGCAGGGATCACTACAGCTGGAGACTGCTTGAATGCTGCAGGACTGAGGCATCTCCCTTCTGCTCATTCACCTTTCCTTCCCTCCTTGCTTCTATCCTTCCCTTCTCCACAGATCAGAGACACAGTCCAGTACTTGTTCGCAGTTCTAAAATTTCAAATACGGTATTTTTAAATGGTGGACAACAGCTGGGAATAATAAGGTACGAAGCAAAAATTGTTTTGATTAAAAGACTATTACATCACTTGACATCAGTTAAGAAAAAATGTGAAATACTCTACTCACAGGTAAAACCAATTTTAAGTGTCTACTGTTTTGCGAGATAAAGGCTTATTCCCCTTATTGCCCAAATATCTTGAGGTACAATTTTGTATCTTAATAGAGAATCACAGAATCACAAAATGGGTAAGGTTGGAAGGGGCCACAGTGGTCCTACCTGCTCAAGCAGGGTCATTCATGGCACAGGGTTGCATCCAGGTGGTTCTTGGACATCTCCAGTGAGGGAGACTCCACAACCTCTCTGGGAAATCTGTTTCACTGCGCGGTCACCTTAGCAAACAATATTAAAATAATTCCTACCTTTTTAAGTAAAATCATTTGTAAATTAAAAAACAAAACAACAAAAAAACCCCACCAAAAAATTTTACCATTCCACTTTCCCATAATGGAGGGAGTAATGTGGGAATAACTGGATTGCTAATGCTACTAAAATCATGCTCTATATTTCAAAATACAGAACTGATATACTAAGTTTCAGAGGGTTTTATTGCTTCATTTTTCCATGTTGCTTATAAAACTTTGATGATATACTTAATTTCCCATTTCTTATTTGAAAAATACAAACACTTAATAAGGTAATTATATCTACTTCTATTTTAAAAAAGTGTAGATATTACTCAATCTGATAATAAAATGGAGCTTTTAAAAATGGCAATAATTAAGTAATGGGGAAGGTTTCCAAGAGCTATAGAAAAGTCTTCATTGGATAAGCACTTTAACTTAGTTTGAAGTGTTTCTAAAGGATGATCGATTTAGTTACAAGTAATTTTGCTGGTGGAGGAATTGCTGCCTTAAATTTTATTTCTTTGTTATCTAGGGAGTGCAAGGCAATGAAAAAATTCCAGTCTTTGGAACTCTACTCAGGAGTTGATGGGTCAGGATCAAAGGGCGGGCAGGCTGGGAATGGGCACACTGCTGTGGGTGTTTGCTCCAGGCCTCCTGAGCAGGAGCAAGATGTGCAGGAGACCTCTACAGGCAGCTTGAAGCAGCCTCCAAGTCACAGTCCCTGGTTCTCGGGGAGACTTCAACTGCCCTGACGGCAGCTGGAGAAGCAACACAGCCAAGCACCAACAGTCCAGCAGGTTCCCGGAAAGCGCTGACGACAACTTCCTGGCCCAGGGGGCTGGAGCCTCTGACAAGCAAAAGGAATGCTGTGCTGCTCCACCTCTTACTAACACACAGCAAAGACCTTGTTGGAGATGGGAAGGTCCGGGACAGCCGGGGCTGTAGAGACCATGGGATTGTGGTCGTCTGAAATTCCAGCCAGTGGGAAACACATAAATAACCAGGAGATAGAGGAGCTGACGGAAAAAAATAAACTTTGATTGCAATAAAAGGGAGACTTCACTGGACAAACCGCAGTGAGGTCGCTCAGCTCAGTGGAGGTCGCAGCCCCCTTTTAGTCCCTTTGCCCGGAGCGCTGCTCCCTGCCCGTTTCTCCACTGGCTGAGATACTCTGGGGTAACAGGCTTCCCCACACGCCTACTCTGTGCCCCCCATTATGTCCCGAT
>NW_020886047.1:0-7804 GCF_003945725.1 Corapipo altera
CCCCCCACAAGGATTCTCTTGCTGTGTCCCAGAGTGGGAGGGGGTTGGAAGCTCCTCCGCAGGTGGCACTGGCTTTCCGATGAATCTGAGGCAAGTCCAGGCAGTGGGCAGAGCAGGACGTGAGGGATCAGAGGTGAGCCGGGACCTTCCCAGGGCCACTGCTATCCCCGGCAAGGTGGCAGCCGAGCCCCAAATCCCATGGGACCAGAAGAAGCCAGTGACCTGGCCAAAAATGAACCCAGGGACTCCATTCCACACCACTCCCTGAGCGAAGGAAAAAAAGTAAAGTGAAGTCCAGCCAGCAGAAAAAAAACTCACCTCCCCCTCAAGTCTCCCAAAGCAATCCGGTTGGAATTTGGGCTGTTAGTTAACCCTTTTGTGTGTGGATTGAAGCCAGGTAAAACCTGGAAAGCTAATTTAGTAGAGCAATGTAAGGATTAGAGAGAGTTAAACACAGGATGCAGGACTTAGTATTAAGAAATAGCGGAGGCAATAAATTCACTAGAATACAGGACACTCTGACATGAGAGAACACAAGCATGAACAGAAAGAACTAAAAATGCTAGCACACACAAAAAAAAGAACATATGGAAGAAAAACAAAAGGAGATAAGAAAAGGGACAAGCCAAGAAATCAGGTACTCTTGCCAGATACTGAAAATCCTTGCCAAATGCACAAGGAAACTACCCAAATTAGGGAAGGTTCAAAAGTTTATGGAGATGATGATGAAAGGACACTGAGTTCATGATGAAGAAAAACAGGAGCTACCACCGAAGTTCTCCCCAAATTAGAGACCACACCTCAAACTCCGCCTCAACTCCACCTGTTATGAATATTAAAATAGATGTTGCAAGATAATGAATATTCATAATATGTGATGTAATTGCTTGGCCAAAAAGTGTATAAAAAGCTCAATTGTAAGTTTCTCGAGCGGAGCAGTTTGTCCAGGGTGACCTGGCTGCTCCCCGGCCATAAAATAAATACCTCCTGCTTATAGACTGAAAATTCTGTCTCTGAGCAGTTCTTCCGCGCCTTCTTTGGGGCACAAATTGGCATCAGGATCCGTTGCTGGCCATCCCTTCAGGCCAGGGGAACCCAGTCAGCTAGCCCCCTCCCCCCTCCAAGTGGTCAACACCTTTCTTTCACAGTGATAAAGGGAAAAAATTCAAGCAGGATTTTTAAAAGGAAACCTATGACAAGTATCCAGTTAAATACTCCCACGAATCAGGCACAGCCCAATATAACAAAGATAGCTGATTAAGAAAAGAAAAAAAACACATCTGGATAGGTCTTCTGCTCTAAATCCTCCTTTTCTGGATGAAAAGATCAATATGTGCATTTTTCTCCAAATGGCTGCCCTTCCCATTTTATTTTAGGATTCTCCCAACCATGTTCCTTTTCATGACTTTCCAAATGGTGGTGCAAAACACATAGGTGGAAAATGCTGTACCAGAGCAAATCTAGGGTCTAGAGGAAAAGGCCTCTATATAGAAAGCTTCACTAATATCCATTTCTCCCATCTGACAGAAAGGACTGACTGATCTGTCATATTATGCTTAGCCACATGATCCCATTGTGGGAAATAAATACGGCGGTTTTATTACAAGCAGGGATTTCCATGGTTACCTTGTGTTGAGATACCTGGAGGTCATTTTGTTTGGAGAGATTGAAGAGCCATTTTGTGGTCAGGAGCTGGTGGGTTGCTTGTTATTCTGTTCACTGTTTTGCTTACTGTTCTTGTTGTTCTTACTGTTCTGCTTACTGTTATAGTATGGAGGCGGATGGGAAAGCATGTAAGGCAGTAAGACCAATTTGGGCTCACTGCCAAGGGACCATGCAGGGGCAGGGAAACAACCTGATAGGTGGATGGGAACAACCAATGAACTGCACCAAAAGGCAAAGATCACCTTTTAAGGAAGAAAAGAGCAAGGACTGGCATGGGAGGAGCGAGGGAGTGACTATGTGTCATGGTTTGAGATACCCCAAAATCCAAATTCCCTAGCTCCATTCCCCCTTCCACATCTCAACCTAATATGGGATGGGCTTTTCCAGACAAAACACACCAGACTCAGAGTGGGGGAAAGGGAATATATTACAATGACTGTACAAATAAATACTATAACACATTGTACACAAAATCACAACTATCTCTACCATGACATATAGTATTTACAATGGATCAGATCTCTTCTCCCCTCCAAATAAAAGTCCAGGAGGGAAACAAGGACAGATCCCTTCCAGTCCCAAGCAGGAGTCTCTTCTAAGGCAGCAGGTCTCCTCATCTCATGCATGCAGCAGTAACTGGATTGTTGTAGCTGGATCTCTGTTCAGTACACACAAGGGGGTCTCCAAGCCCCTTGGCTCGTCGTCTCCAAAATGAGGGTCTTCTCTTCCGTGGACTGCGTAGCAGGGACAAGCTCGCATCACCACGTCACACCACGAAGCTCAGGGGTCTTCGTGGCAGTCCCTTTCCTCAGGGGATTCAAATTCCCCTTTTGCAGAGCTCCGTGTTCTGCCTCAAGGCAGCGGGGGGGGCGAAGCCCTCCTCCACATTCCTTTCCGTCCCGGTCCAGCTTCCCAGGACGCTCTGAGCTTCTCAGTTCCTCTCTCTCTCTCTCTCTCTCTCTCTCTCTCTCTGGTGCTGCATGTCCAAAACTGCTCTCCAAAATAGGAGTCCACTCCCTCTTTTTCTCAGAGGGATCAAAGGAGGTTTGGGGGGGGGTCTGGTATCAGTTCTTACCCCCAGAACTCTGTAACTCTGCTGCAGGCTCTCTTTTCCTCGGCTCTCCTTCCAGGAGTTCTTTCTCTGGTGCTGCATGTCTCTGTTGCTCCGTCTTATCTCTTCTGGTTCTCTGCCACCGTTTCTCCAGTCAGTGCCAGTTGCTGCTCTGTCTCTGCTCACTCACGATGGAAAACATACCCCAGCTCACAGCTACGGACACATAGTCCAGCTTAACACTGTTCCAAGTCTCTGTAGCCCCCAACTGGGGCTGGGGGGGCCCCAGAGGCCCCAAGGGGCTCCGGGCCCCTTTCCTCGTGGCTCCTACAACATGGCCACCTCACCTACTACCTGAAACTACAACTCTTCTCTTCCGGTGCTTGTGATATGTTTACATTTTTGCAGGAGTGCCCATTGGACAGAACTTCAAAACTTCCAGGGGTTTCCACCCCTCGGGGGTTACCACTTTTCTTAGCCTCTGGGGGAAAACAAGGTTCAAACCACTACACTATGTAAATCAAGAGACCTTAAAAAGGCTCGTCCCTCCCATTCAGGTGTGCTCAAATCTGGTCATGAATTCGATGCACCCAGCGCGCTGTTAATAAAGTTCTTTGTTTCACTTTATTTGGCCATCTCCAAAATTTTAATCAGAGATATTTCTCACACTATGACTTCAAAAAAGTGGTCTTCTAACAGCAGAGTCACAGAAACAAGCCACTACTATATATTAAAAATGGTTTCTTAAGCTCTGTACTCCCCTGCTCAACTGGTAGTTTCCAGGTTGTGATCTCCAGCCCCATAAAATAAAATATTCCTAATAACATGACAGAAGTGGCTTAACCACAGCCCTGGTAAGCAGCTCTTTTCACTCCAGTCATCTAGTTACACTCATCAGTGTCACTGGGTACCTGTCGAAAGGCCTTGGTCCTGTGGGGGAAGAAAGACACGTGATACACACACACTAGGATGAAGAGATACACTAGGATGAAGAGCCAGAGAGATGTCTGCCTGCTATGCTGAGCAGGCAGTTTTTTTATTAGTGCCAACTTCCACTGTTCCCACACATACACTACAAACATGTTCTTACAAAACATCCAGGAATGCAACACCTGCAGTTTGTCAAGCAGCTCCGACCTTGCATTGTTCAGCACTCAGGGCTGTTTCCATGGGAACGTGCAGTTATCTCTACTTTTCTCAAGGGAACGGTCTTACTCCCTTTAACGCCTCAAGCTCCTCTACTTCCAGGGGGCCCGGGGGTTCCATGTGCCTGCCATCTCCCCCCACATTTCCCCATCTGTAATTGTGCTACAAAGACTGCCCGCATTGTATCCTGCAGGGCCCTTTGCAGGAGCGATACTAAACACGGCAGCATCAGTAACACAACTACAACCATCAACACTACCAAGCATCCCGTTTTGAAAAGTGAGGCTAACCAGCTAGGTATTCCCCATCTGCCAAACCAGTTTTCTAAGCCAAAAACTGGTTTGGCAAACCCAGTGCTTTCTTTGATCTTCTGAGTTGCCACCTGCAACTCAGCAATGCTTCTATAAATGGACTTAGAGTGATCTGACAGATTCATACAACACATCCCTTCAAAGTCTTGACACCCGTATCCGTGGACTAGAAGTAAGAAATCCACAGCTGCTCTATTTTGTAAGGTTGCATGTCAGACAGAATTCACGTCAGTGGCCAGTTGGTACAATATCTGTGAAGTTTTATTGACTTGCTTCGCTACCCAGCAGGCCATATTATTCAAAGTGCCTAGGGCCTTAGCTGCAGTTGCCCAAGGGAGAACTACAGAAGCAGCCACTCTCTGTCCATAATTCCAGAGCAGTATGTTATCATTACACTGTTCATTAAGGTGTACTGCCCTGCAATCTCATTGATGGAGCAACGAGTGATTAAGCAGCAGTCTGTGAGCAGGTGTCAACAACCCCAACCTTCCAAAGGTACAAGGCCCCCCTATTGGCTGTGCAGGGATTCCGGGTCATGCTCTATCTCCACACAAAAGAAACATTCCTGTAGGGAGTCAATGAGGTGCACTCACTGCTGGAGCACTCCAAGTCCGATTTCTACCTAAATACTGACACCAAAAGGAACTATTTTTATAGAAAGATGATTCAGGGAACACATCCCGTACCATAGACTCACCATGTGCTCATTCTATGCCATAACCTACACAATGATTAAAATACACAGTCTTTTACAAACAGTGACTCTAAAATACCTAACTTTTGAAGTGGAGTGTTAACAGACAACACGTCATCCCAGCTATCAACATGATCAAGACACCCGCACACAGTATGACAGTCCCGTTTCAATAAGTCATGCCATCGGACGACATCCTGCACCAGGAGAGATGCTTCCATGTCACTCAGAGGAACACCAACAAGACAGGTGTGAAATGGTTGCTCTGGATACGCCAGTGATGCACAAAAGGTCGTGTGGTTCAGTTCCTTCATTAGAGTCACCCAGACGTTCCGACTATGCCATGGAGTGAACTTTGACAGGTCAGGAACTGCACTGACAACTTCCAGGACTAACAGCAGGACACACATACCACGCAGGTATTCAGTGAGGACTATTATCTGTAGAGACAAACATATCCCTTTCCCCAAGTTATCAAGTCATGTGGATCAGACCATTGACCAGAGACAAGTTCTGCATCTGCATGCTGTGCTCTGTCCTCAGCTCTCACAGGGATTACAAGATTATCAGTTTGGAGGAGTTTTTTTGCCAAGCACAGCATATTTTTCCTGAAACTCTAAAAGAAGGTAAATAAAGACAATCGTCAGAGAAGGTCAAAAGGTTTGAGACATACAGAGTTTTGTCTAGCCTAGAGACTGAGGGGGTTATCCCCTCATTCCCCCTTTCTATTCTTTAAGCAAGTGCTTCAGGGTACCATATACTCTCTCCACCATAACGTGTCCTGTAGAAGAATGTGAAATAGCCGTAACATGAGTGACCCTCTACAAAGCAAAGAAAATTTGGACAGATTTACAGACATAAGACAGCTTATTGTTCATCCACACTTGAGTGGGTGCTCCAGATGTAGCAAAAGCACAACAGAAGTGTTTAATGACATCATGGCTTTTTTGTCTAGTATGTGCATTAGCAACCACCACATGGGAAAACATGTCAGTGGACACATGGACATGCTTTAAATTACCAAATTCATTGACATGAGTGTCATCTGATTGCCACATCTGTAAGGCCTTAAGGCCTCGAGGGTTAGTACCAAAATAGACAGGAGTATAGGCATTATGACAATCTGGACAAGAGTATAGGCATCGTGACAGTCTGGACAGGAGGCAACAATTAAGCGAGCAATAGAATGAGTCAAGCCAAATCGACATCTGAAAGCTTCTGCACCTTGATAATAAAAAAAAAACTAATGAGACAAGACAGCTTGCTGGTGAATGTTAGGAACAAGTCTCAAAGCGACAGCAAAAACAAAAGCATCTGCCCGGGCATTACCCTCTGTGAAGAAACCTGGCAAAGAGGTATGACTACGAACATGTAGCACAAAATAAGGAACAGGTCTCTGCAAAAGAGTTCTCTAGAACTCAAACAAAACTTGAAAAATAAGACCTGGAGATGGACAATACAACACCTCCTGATAGAGTTGCTGTAATAAATTAACAACATATGCAGAATCAGTAATAACATTTAAAGACCGATTAGGAAATAACTGAAAAGCAAGAGTTACAGCTCGATGTTCCACAATTTGAGGAGAACCCTCTTGATGAACAATTTGATGTTGCCATCCACATTCTGCTTTCCATGCTACCGCAGCTTCACTTGTCTTCCTCGAGCTGTCTGCAAAGACTGTAAGGCCATCAAGGGGCTCTGTGCTGCGTAGTGTTTTTGTCCAATTGGAATTTCCCTAAAAAAAAAAACTTAAGAAGGGAATGTGAAGGTAAATGATAAGAAATTTGGCCGTAGAACCCAGTTAAAGCAGCTTGCAATTCACATTTGTTTCCAAGGCACCACTCAAAGTAATGAGATTGTACAGGTACAACAATGTGCGCTGGATTTCTTCCAGAACACTCTACACATCATTTTCTAGCCTCAATGATGAGTTGAGTTATGAGCTCAAACAATCCAGGAGCAGTTTTTTGAGCCCGATAAGGCAAAAAAAAATAGCCACTCTATGATGTGCAGTAGATCAGACCAATGGTCAAACCATTGTACCAATGCCCCAAAAGGAACACTGTGATCTGCAAAAATAAAAAATTAGACAATTTAACAATGATCAATTCGTGAAACAAATTTAGAATATAAAGCCTGCTCTACTTGCTGGATGGTTTGAACTGCTCTTTTAGTCAGTTCCCTTGGTTCCTGAGGATTGTCAGAATGTTTAAGTAGGTCAAATAGAGGTGCCAGCTGGGTGTTTGCCAATTCCGAATAGGACCTAATCCAATTCAAAGACTCTAATAGCTTTTGTACGTCAGTAAAAGTTTTGACATCAATATCCAATTGAACTGGCTGAGAAATAACTGCTTTCCGTGTAATTTTGAACCCTAAATACTTCCAGGGTTCCTCTCGCTGCACCTTCTCAGGAGCAACTACTGGGACAAAGGATTGTAGACTCTTTCTGGTTTCAGCTTCCAACACACCCAACTGATCCTCAGTGGCCACAGTCAGCAAAAATATTACCTATATAATGACAACAAAAGACAGTCAGAAAATTACAGGAGATAATGTTGGAATCATAAACCACCGACAAATTATAGGAATATTTTCATTTCCTGGGAGAGGGTTTTCTATGTATAACACTTGTAAGGTTCTGCACGATTAATCGATGGAACCGAAAATGTGTTTGTTTTTTGGTTTTTGGTTTTTTTTTTCTCTATAACTGGGGTCTAACTGGATTGTGAAAAAACAACCTGTCAAATTAATAATAACAATGGGTTATTCAGCAGGAAGCATAGAAGGGGTCAATAAACCAATGCTGACATGGTAACCATGACCGCACCACCCGTCTGAGACCATGCAACAGTCTTCATTTCACAGATTTTTTCTTTATCACAAAGACAGGGGTGATTAAAGGATTCTGAGATGGTTCAATGTGATCAACATCGA
>NW_020886048.1:0-3820 GCF_003945725.1 Corapipo altera
GCTGAGCCTGAGTCTCCTGCACCACAGACTGGATGGTCCTTGTGGGGGAGGTGGGAGAGAGTGGGAGGAAACGTTACCACAGCTGACATAACTCTCTGCTTTCTTTGTACAGTATGTGGGATTGAAACCCTGAAATGTCCAAGCAGGACGTCCCCCTCGCTTCTGGCTCCTGGAACCATCTCCTGAGGTCCTCTCCCCTCCCTGCCTCTGCCATGCCCAGCTGCTGGCACAGCAGCAGTGGCAGCTGCTCCTGCTGGGTGCTGCTGGGCTGGAGACATCTCATCCCATCTGTGGGGTCTGTGGGGCAGAGGCTGCTTTTCCCAGCTTGAATAAAGATGAGCAGTTTGGCATTGCAGGGCTGGGCCGTGTGTGTGTGTCCTTGGCATGGAGGCTGTGACTGCTGGCTGTGGGGGTGGCAAAGGTGGGTTGGTGTGAGAAGAAGCAGCTGGGGATGTTGGGGGTTCCCAGTGTGTTTGTGTCCCTGGGGATGCTCCTGCCTCGCAGTGGGGTGGGGAAACAGGGCCTGTCAGTGCCTGTTGGTGCAAAGTGTTTGATGTGGGAGTGATGGAGCAGCTCTGCAGATGCTCCCTTTGAGAAGTAAGACCTGTGTCCTGGTCCTACCAGTCATAGGTGTCCTGTGGCTTATTAATGTAATATAATAAGACAAGACCCAGCAGCTTGGTTGTCAAGTAGCCAAATCTTTTTATTTAAAGGAAAATGCCCCCTTTATATACCCTCTGGGGTGCATGTGACTCACCTGGCCAATGACAGCAGGACGTACACTGCCCACATACCAGTATGCTGTCCAGGGACTTCAAGACCCGGAATGCACCCCCTGCATCCCTGGGACAAGCCCCCTACATCTCCCCCAATCCAATTACTTAAGGCGAGTCAGAAAAACAGTGCAACAACAACAGTGCAAATAAGAGAACAAAAACAATTACTATTGCATCGCAGTGACCCAGCACACCGCTCACTTTGGTTCCTTAATAGCTTACTTATCTATTGGAAGTGTTCTCTTTAACCTTTTAGACCTGTTTGGTGTTACCTTAAACCTTTATTTTCCTAAAGGGTATTGTGTAACCTGGAAAAACAGCTTTATTAATCTAAGGGCCTTGGCCCAACAGTGTAGTATCTATAAAATTGTAACCTTTATTTTTCTCAGGGTTTATGTAATTGGGAAAAATCAACTTTTTTCAAAAGCAGATTAAATGCCGTAAACTGAATTTCTCTAGTGTGACCATGTGGCTGAGGTAGTGACACCTTTGTAAGGCATTTGGTATTTAAGGTGCTTTATACACTCACATTTAGCCCCACTGGTCATTTTCAATTGTAAACCTGAAATGTAAACATCATTATCAAATGGTAAACATAACTGTGTTTCTGAACTCTGCATTACTTTGGTTCTGTTTTATCAATTATTATTTCTTTGTGATTTTTCTGTTTTGAAGAAAAGTTAATGTAAGTTTACATACCTAGAGGAGACCTATAACCCTTCCTCCCCCTTTTTTACTGTTTTGAAATACGTTTGGTGTGCAGTGTGCTCCTTGACAACAGCTTGTTGAACAAGTGAGCCTTGTTCAGAAAAATCAAAAGTCAATAAACTTAAAGATACACAAAGTAGTTACCATGCATATATGCTAACACAGTATATAAAACAAGTTATCATTACAATATGCTAACACAGGTTGAAACTTAGCATCCTTTGCAAGCAACCAGTTTAAGCTGTCTGTGGTTTCTGGAATGCAGTTAATTTTCAGCCTTTGTCCATCCATCCTTGGTAGCTGATTTTGCCCTTAATAACAAATTTAACAAACATGTTAACAATTCAGACAGTCTCAGGTGGCTAGTGTGGTAGAAACAGATATAGAGGCTAGGCAAACATGTAATTTCTCTGCTTTTTTTGAAGTAAAGCAGTAGAAGTAATTTTATGGCTTTTTAGTGTCCTTTACTTCAAAGTTGCCTTTTGCTGAAGCTTGAAGTAAAGCAATAGAAGTAATTTAATGTCTTTTTAATGTCTTTTTACCTCGAGGTTGAATGTTGAAAGCTGGTCCTTTAGCTAGAGCTTGAAGTAAAATCAAGAAGTCATTTTAATGCTTTTACTGTCTTTTACCTCAAGGTTGAAGGTTACTGTGCAACCTTTTCTATAGCAGATCTGTTTCATTGTTGGCTGATGAATTTTTTCCTAGAGCATTTTGCAGTCTTACTTCCTGAATTATATTGGTTAGAGCCACTATAATCAGTTTTAACTGGGTTTTTTAGGCAGCTATGACCCACAAGAAGCTATCACAGCGGGTCTGATGGACTCTTTTAGCAGCAGCACTGAGGCAGCCAGGGCAGGGGCAGCACTCTGTCCCTGCCCTGCACGACTGCCTGTCTTTTTTCGGAGGGGACAAGACTGACTCCCCTCTGGTGTCCTCTGTTGTTTCACTGCTTATTGGATTAACATGTTTTAAGCACGTTTCCTCAAGCTGGGACAGTCGGCAAGCTGGCCGTGGGCAAGATGGTGATTCCCAAGCCGTGGCGTGGCCGCCACGTGGCTGCAGCTTGGCAGTGCCTTGTGGACTCAAGGTCTGTCTCTCCCTAACAACCACACAGTCTGTGCCATGTGCTCGCTCCTGGTGGCATAAAACCCAGCTCAAGTCCTTTGTTAGGTCCTTTAGGTTTGCACACAGTGCTCAGTCTACACATGATTCTCTCTCACCCCATTTCTTTCTTCTCTTGGTGTTTGGGAGAGTACTTTGTCTGTTAAGGCTCATGGGGGAAACAGGAAGTTTAAAGTTTTTCTCCGTGGACCAGTTTAAGTTTCTCTGTGAGATTTTTAAAATGCCCACATCTTCTATCTCTGCTTTCTCTCAAGCAGTCTCTCCAATTTTTTTCCAAGCAGTTACACTGAGGATTCTGCTTAGCAGAAATCCTGTTATAGTTATTTTCTATCATTTCCCTTGAATTTTAACTTCCCATGCATGCTTCTTACCTTGAATTCTCTGTAGCTTTACCTCTTCTTTCTTTCAAAGCTTCCTCTGCCAGATATCTCGTGTGCATAATGCTTAGATTTTCGGAGCTCCCATGCAGTCCTCTGCTGCACGACATCCCAGTCGTCTTTTTGCACTGGTATTCGACATCCTTTGTTTAATGACGTTTTCTGCCTGCTTTTAGCTCGGTATATGACGTCTGGCTTTTTTTTGGAGAAAAGCTTTCCAAGTTTCTAAAACAAGCCCGTCTGAATGCTACCGAATTTTGCCTTGTTACAAGGCATTCTCTAATCATCCCTGATACAGGGAGTTGCCTCAGGTTGAGGGGACCATTTATGGCTTATTAATGTAATATAATAAGACAAGACCCAGCAGCTCAGTCAGCAAGCAGACAAATTTCTTTATTTAAAGGAAAATGCCCCCTTTATATACTCTCGGGGGGGGGGAATGTGACCCACCTGGCCAACGACAGCAGGACACACACTGCCCATGTGACAGTGTGCTGTCCAGGGACTTCAAGACCCAGAATGCACCCACTGCATCCCTGGGACACCCCCCCTACAGTGTCCCTTGTCTCTCACCGCTAAACCATGTCTTCTAGTGCCACATCTACACAGCTTTTAAATCCCTCCAGGGATGGGGACTCCACCAGTGCCCTGGGCAGAGAATTGCAATGCTTGACCACCCTTGCTGCAAAGAAGTTGTTCCTAATATCCAATCTAAACCTTCCCTATTGCTGCTAGTGGCCATTTTCTCTGGTCCTGATGATTGGTACCTGTGAGAAGAGACTGACTCCAATAATCATCCACTGCCATTGCTTTCCAGAACTGGAGAGATCAGTGAGG